>NC_057019.1:3238688-3325057 GCF_000002595.2 Chlamydomonas reinhardtii
AACCCCCCGCACCCCGTGGTCACCCGTGGACGAATTCCCTTGCCCGCCCTGTACAGCCCGCAAGGCAGGTAAGCATGTTGCAGCCGGTACACAAGCACCTTTGCCCCCCGACTGGCGTGGCTGTCCCACAGCCTCCGCCACGTACCCCGCAGAAGGGACGCATCCGGGGGCGGCCTGCGAGGGTCGCCCTCCACTGCTGCTGCTGCAGCCGCCGCGGCCGTGGCAGGCCCCGTGCTAGGCCCCGCCCCGCCCGCCGCCTGCTCCTGCAGCCGCGCGGAACGCCGCGGCCCCTCACCCGAGTGCTGGGACGGGGACGCATATGACTGCAGTTCTCTCGCCGGCGTGTTCTGCTGCCCGGCTGCCGCAGAGGTGCGGTGGAGCCAGGGGTCCAGAGCCACCGGGTTATTGTGGAAGTGCTGCGCCGCCGTGGTGGTCAGCTGCGCCGCTGCACGCTGCCACTCCGCCTCCCGCTCCGCCAGCCGCGACTGTGCCGCCGGCTGGGTCCCCGAACCCCCCGCCTGCTGTGCTGGCGCCGGGCACGGCATGGCTGCGGGGCCGGCCGGAGGCGGAGGTGCGGCCGGGTTAGCCGCGGTGATGGCCCGCCGCACGTCCCGCACTGTGTAGTCCGCCAAGCTGACACCCGCAATCCGGCAGTGCTCCGGGTGCACCACCACCCCAGCCTCCGGCGCCAGGAAGTACGGCGCCCGAGGCCACGCCCCCGCCCGGTCCCCTGGTGATGCTGCATCGTACGCCGCCCGATCTTCAAAGGTCCACAGGTGCCGCGGCTTGCGATGCTGCAGCACACAGGCAGGCTGCCACGCGCCATCCACCGCCGGGGGCAGCACGCCAGGCCCAGGCTCCACGAGCCGCCCCGTGTAGTGGACGTAGGACACAGCCCCCGCAGCATTAGCCACCCACAGCTGGTCCAGGCTAACCCGCCACTGTGGCGGCGCCGCTTTTTTGAGGAGTCATCCTTACAAGGTTGAACAGGGGCAGACGCGCTGCCCCCCTGCTGCCTGAAAGCAGCCTGGTCCCCGAGACCAGAACCCTGACAGGGCAAGAAGAGAAGAGAAGAAAAGAAAAACCGAAAACAAACACCTCGAAAACCGCCACCAACCACCCCCACCCATCCCACCCCACCCCACCCCGACCCGGCAGACAGAGCAGGAGGCTGGCCCCCCCGCCCCCCGGGAGGGGTTGCACAAAAACACCGCCAGACCTAACCCAAGCACCAACCTACACCACAGCCTAACCGCAAGAACCACCACCACCGCGCGCCAGAAAAAGAAACACCAGCGCTACGCACTCGCCCCGCCCAAACCCACCCCACCCCCACAAGTCGGTTGCTTAAGCAACACCCCAGGAGAAACGGCAGAGGAGACACAAGCAGAAAACTAAACGGGCCAGATGTGGCGCGGACTAAGCGGGCTCCAGCCCGCTGCACGACGCGCTGTGCAGGAAGTCCCACAGCCGCCCAGGTGCTGCGACGCCAGCCAGAGCTAAAATACATGGGCGCCAGATAAGCTGATGACGATAATACGCCACGCCAGCGCCTGGAAAGAACCGCCGCCTAGGGGGCCTGCACAGGTGAAGCAAGTGTCAGCCGCAAGTTCAACTTCGGTGACCCACCCTGAACCTCCTCCACTTCACAAAGCGCGCCACCCGCCGACCAGATGGCAAGAAAGTGCTCCAGCTTAGCCGCCTTGAGCTGTGCGGTGAGAAGCTGAGTGGGCAGAGCCGACAGGGTTTCAGGGGTTAGCGTGGCGGCAGTGAAACGCAGCTGCATCACCCTGCGCAGCTCGCTGACCACCTCCCGAACCACATGCTCCGACGTCTGCTTAGCAGGCTCGCGGGACCAGTACGCACACCAGACGGCGTACAAGAAGGTGGCCCGCAAAGTGCTCCACAGCAGCGCGCCCGCCCCCCGCGGGCCTGAGGCCCACATACCCATGCGGTCCCCCAGCATGAAGCCCGCGTCCGTCACTGGTGGCGCCGCTGCCTGGGGCGCAACGCAGGCCCACAGCTGCTGCAGCCACGTCCTCGCCTGCGCATAAGCCGGACACTCCAGGAAGATGTGCGTTAGGCTGGCCCACGCCCGCGGGCCAGGTGGCCCGCAGGCGGGGTGAGGACAGTGCGCCCCCAAACCCCCGCACCCCGTGGTCACCCGTGGCCGAATGCCCTTGCCCGCCCTGTACAGCCCGCAAGGCAGGTAAGCATGTTGCAGCCGGTACACCAGCACCTTTGCCCCCCGACTGGCGTGGCTGTCCCACAGCCTCCGCCACGTACCCCGCAGAAGGGACGCATCCGGGGGCGGCATGCGAGGGTCGCCCTCCACCGCCGCCGCTGCTGCCGCCGCCGCCGTGGCAGGCCCAGTGCTAGGTCCCGCCCCTCCCGCCGCCTGCTCCTGCAGCCGCGCGGACCGCCGCGGCCCCTCACCCGACTGCTGGGGCGGGGACGCATACGACTGCAGTTCTCTCGCCGGCGTGTTCTGCAGCCCGGCTGCCGCGGAGGTGCGGTGGAGCCAGGGGTCCAGAGCCACCGGGTTATTGTGGAAATGCTGCGCCGCCGTGGTGGTCAGCTGCGCCGCTGCACGCTGCCACTCCGCCTCCCGCTTCGCCAGCCGCGACTGTGCCGCTGGCTGGGGCCCCGAACCCCCCGCCTGCTGTGTTGGCGCCGGGCACGGCATGGCTGCGGGGCGGGCCGGAGCCGGAGGTGCGGCCGGGTTGGCCGCGGTGATGGCCCGCCGCACGTCCCGCACCGTGTAGTCCGCTAAGCTGACACCCGCAATCCGGCAGTGCTCCGGGTGCACCACCACCCCAGCCTCCGGCGCCAGGAAGTACGGCGCCCGAGGCCACGCCCCCGCCCGGTCCCCTGGTGATGCTGCATCGTACGCCGCCCGCTCTTCAAAGGTCCACAGGTGCCGCGGCTTGCGATGCTGCAGCACACAGGCAGGCTGCCACGCCCCATCCACCGCCGGGGGCAGCACGCCAGGCCCAGGCTCCAAGAGCCGCCCCGTGTAGTGGACGTAGGACACAGCCCCCGCCGCGTTAGCCACCCACAGCTGATCCAGGCTAACCCGCCACTGTGGCGGCGCCGCTGGCGGCTGAGTGGCTGGCTGCGGTGGATGCTGTTCCACGCCCGCGCTCCGCACGTGGCCGACCGCGGCCGCCAGCCGGGCAGGCAGCCCCGCTGGCGCCGGCGCGTCGCTGTACACCCACGCCCACGTGGTGGCGGAGTCCGGGCGCACATTAGTAAGCAGCGCCGCAGGCTCTCATGCTGGACCCGTGCTGCCCCCCGCCGGCGGCACCCCAGACGGCGCGGGTGGGCGCAACGGCGGCGGTGCGGCGGTGCCCCCCCACAGGCCATGGCTGCTGTCGTTGCAGGCACTCATGCTGGACCCGTGCTGCCCCCCGCCGGCGGCACCCCGACGGCTGCACAGGCAGCCGCTCAACCGCAGCAGGCGGTTCCACCAGTGCTGGCGTGGGATTGGGTGCTGAAGATGAGGGCCGTAGGCGGCTCGGGCACGGGTGGGCGCAACGGCAGCGGTGCGGCGGTACCCCCCCCCCACACACACACACACACAGGCCATGGCTGCTGTCGTCGCAGGCACTCATGCTGGACCCGTGCTGCCCCCCACCGGCGGCACCCCAGAGGCTGCACAGGCAGCGGCTCAACAGGCAGCAGGCGTTTCCACCAGCACTGGCGTTAAGATGAGGGCCGTAGGCGGCGGCGGCGCGGGTGGGCGCAACGGCAGCGGTGCGGCGGTTGCCCCCCCTACAGGCCATGGCTGCTGTCGTCGCAGGCTCTCATGCTGGACCCATGCTGCCCCCCACCGGCGGCACCCCAGCGGCTGCACAGGCAGCCGCTCAACAGGCAGCAGTCGGTTCCGCCAGCACTGGCGTGGGATTGGGTGCTTAAGATGAGGGCCGTTGGCGGCGCCGGCGCGGGTGGGCGCAACGGCCGCGGTGCGGCGGTGCCCCCCCCCCCCCTACAGGCCATGGCTGCTGTCGCCGCCGGCGCTCAAGCTGGACCCGTGCTGCCCCCCACCGGCGGCACCCCAGAGGCTGCACAGGCAGCGGCTCAACAGGCAGCAGGCGGTTCCACCAGCACGGGCGTGGGATTGGGTGTTTAAGATGAGGGCCGTAGGCGGCTCCGGCACGGGTGGGCGCAACGGCAGCGGTGCGGCGGTGCCCCCCCCCCCCCACACACACACACACAGGCCATGGCTGCTGTCGTCGCAGGCACTCATGCTGGACCCGTGCTGCCCCCCACCGGCGGCACCCCAGAGGCTGCACAGGCAGCCGCTCAACAGGCAGCAGGCGGGTCCACCAGCACTGGGGTGGGATTGGGTGCTTTTTTTTTTTTTTGAGGAATCATCCTTACAAGGTTGAACAGGGGCAGACGCGCTGCCCCCCTGCTGCCTGAAAACAGCCTGGTCCCCGAGACCAGAACCCTGACAGGGCAAGAAGAGAAGAAAAGAGAAGAAAACAGGAAGCAAACACCTCGAAAACCGCCACCAACCACCCCCAACCATCCCACCCCACCCCACCCCGACCCGGCAGACAGAGCAGGAGGCTGGCCCCCCCGCCCCCCGGGAGGGGTTGCACAAAAACACCGCCAGACCTAACCCAAGCACCAAACTACACCACAGCCTAACCGCAAGAACCACCACCACCGCGCGCCAGAAAAAGAAACACCAGCACTACGCACTCGCCCCGCCCAAACCCACCCCACCCCCACAAGTCGGTTGCTTAAGCAACACCCCAGGAGAACCGGCAGAGGAGACACAAGCAGAAAACTAAACGGGCCAGACGTGGCGCTGACTAAGCGGGCTCCAGCCCGCTGCAAGACGCGCTGAGCAGGAAGGCCCACAGCCGCCCAGGCGCTGCGACGCCAGCCAGAGCTAAAACACATGGGCGCCAGATAAGCTGATGACGATAATACGCCACGCCAGCGCCTGGAAAGAAACGCCGCCCAAAAGGAAACCTAGGGGGCCTGCACAGGTGATGCAAGCGTCAGCCGCAAGTTCAACTTCGGTGACCCACCCTGAACCTCCTCCACTTCACAAAGCGCGCCACCCGCCGACCAGATGGCAACAAAGTGCTCCAGCTTAGCCGCCTTGAGCTGTGCGGTGAGAAGCTGAGTGGGCAGAGCCGACAGGGTTTCAGGGGTTAGCGTGGCGGCAGTGAAACGCAGCTGCATCACCCTGCGCAGCTCGCTGACCACCTCCCGAACCACATGCTCCGACGTCTGCTTAGCAGGCTCGCGGGACCAGTACGCACACCAGACGGCGTACAAGAAGGTGGCCCGCAAAGTGCTCCACAGCAGCGCGCCCGCCCCCCGCGGGCCTGAGGCCCACATACCCATGCGGTCCCCCAGCATGAAGCCCACGTCCGTCACTGGCGGCGCCGCTGCCTGGGGCGCAACGCAGGCGGGGCGAGTGCGTAGCGCTGGTGTTTTCTTTTCTGGCGCGCAGTGGTGGTGGTTCTTGCGGTTAGGCTGTGGTGTAGGTTGGTGCTTGGGTTAGGTCTGGCGGTGCTTTTGTGCAACCCCTCCCGGGGGGCGGGGGGGCCAGCCTCCTGCTCTGTCTGCCGGGTCGGGGTGGGGTGGGGTGGGATAGTTTGGGGTGTTTGGTGGCGGTTTTCGAGGTGTTTGCTTTCTGTTTTCTTCTCTGTTCTTCTCTTCTTGCCCTGTCAGGGTTCTGGTCTCGGGGACCAGGCTGCTTTCTGGCAGCAGGGGGGCAGCGCGTCTGCCCCTGTTCAACCTTGTAAGGATGATTCCTCAAAAAAAAAAAGGCCCACAGCTGCTGCAGCCACGTCCTCGCCTGCGCATAAGCTGGACACTCCAGGAAGATGTGCGTTAGGCTGGCCCACGCCCGCGGGCCAGGTGGCCCGCAGGCGGGGTGAGGACAGTGCGCCCCCAAACCCCCGCACCCCGTGGTCACCCGTGGCCGAATGCCCTTGCCCGCCCTGTACAGCCCGCAAGGCAGGTAAGCATGTTGCAGCCGGTACACCAGCACCTTTGCCCCCCGACTGGCGTGGCTGTCCCACAGCCTCCGCCACGTACCCCGCAGAAGGGACGCATCCGGGGGCGGCATGCGAGGGTCGCCCTCCACCGCCGCCGCTGCTGCCGCCGCCGCCGTGGCAGGCCCAGTGCTAGGTCCCGCCCCTCCCGCCGCCTGCTCCTGCAGCCGCGCGGACCGCCGCGGCCCCTCACCCGACTGCTGGGACGGGGACGCATACGACTGCAGTTCTCTCGCCGGCGTGTTCTGCAGCCCGGCTGCCGCAGAGGTGCGGTGAAGCCAGGGGTCCAGAGCCACCGGGTTATTGTGGAAATGCTGCGCCGCCGTGGTGGTCAGCTGCGCCGCTGCACGCTGCCACTCCGCCTCCCGCTCCGCCAGCCGCGACTGTGCCGCCGGCTGGGGCCCCGAATCCCCCGCCTGCTGTGTTGGCGCCGGGCACGGCATGGCTGCGGGGCGGGCCGGAGCCGGAGGTGCGGCCGGGTTGGCCGCGGTGATGGCCCGCCGCACGTCCCGCACCGTGTAGTCCGCCAAGCTGACACCCGCAATCCGGCAGTGCTCCGGGTGCACCACCACCCCAGCCTCCGGCGCCAGGAAGTACGGCGCCCGAGGCCACGCCCCCGCCCGGTCCCCTGGTGATGCGGCATCGTACGCCGCCCGCTCTTCAAAGGTCCACAGGTGCCGCGGCTTGCGATGCTGCAGCACACAGGCAGGCTGCCACGCCCCATCCACCGCCGGGGGCAGCACGCCAGGCCCAGGCTCCAAGAGCCGCCCCGTGTAGTGGACGTAGGACACAGCCCCCGCAGCGTTAGCCACCCACAGCTGGTCCAGGCTAACCCGCCACTGTGGCGGCGCCGCTGGCGGCTGAGTGGCTGGCTGCGGCGGATGCTGTTCCACGCCCGCGCTCCGCACGTGGCCGACCGCGGCCGCCAGCCGGGCAGGCAGCCCCGCTGGCGTCGGCGCGTCGCTGTACACCCACGCCCACGTGGTGGCGGAGTCCGGGCGCACATGAGTAAGCAGCGCCCGGGTGAGCGTCTTCCAGGGTTGCCGGCCTGGCTGGGCAAGCAGGGCGAAGGTCTTAGCTTGCAGGGCAGACAGGAACGCAGGCAGGTCGACGTGGTTGACACCCCCATCCTTGTACGGCAGACAGGCCGTTTCCCGCTTTGGCAGCAGGAGCGGGTTCCCGTGCGACACCAGGCTGGCGTCCTCAGCGTGCATGGAGCGCGCAGCAAAGTGGTCCACCAGGTCGGTGAGTTCCTTCAGCTGCGCAGGCGACGGGTTGAGGAAGCTGAAGTGGTAGGCCAGCTTCGCCGCCAGCACCTGCTTCGCAATGTGCACACGGCCAACCAGAGTCAGAGACAGGGCAGCCCACAGACGCGCCACAAACGCCATGCCGCGAGCCCGCCGGGTGTACAAGTCAGCTGCAGCCGCGTCCGAGTCCCACGACAGGGGCACACCCAGGTGCGTCACGGCGCCAGTGGTAAACGGCACCTCCGTGTGTGGGCAAGGGCCCGTCAGGTGCGCAAACCTGCCAAGGCCCATGGCCTTGCTCTTGTCCGGATGGACACGGGCGTTGGACGCGCGGCAGAACAGCTGTACCGCCGCCATCAGGACCGGCCCGTCCACCGCCGGGTCGCGCGCCGTGAGGGTCGTGTCGTCAGCGTGGTGGGCAGCCGGTGGCGCCTGCTCGCCGCTGGGTAACAGGGGCGTGCGCAGTGCCCCTTGCTCCACCTGCCGCCGCAGAAAGGACGTCAGTGGCTGCATCTGGATGACCCACAGGGGTGGTGAGGCGGTGCTGCCCTGCGGCAAGCCGTTCAGCACTGGGAAGGCGTCAGAGAGCATCCCGTTCACACACACGCGGGCAGAGCCGTTGGCAGTGATCAGGCGGATCCAGCGCAGCATGCGCGGCCCAAACCCCAGTCCCTCCGCGGACGCATACAGCCACTGCCGGTGCACCCGGTCATACGCCTTTTCAATGTCCAAGAAGTACAGCGCACCACCCTGCCGTGGCGTGCCGTCCGCGCCCACGTCCAGGCGCATCCATTCGATCAGGCCTTGGAGGTACAGCGCGTTGTCTCCAATCCAGCGGCCGGTGATGAACGCAGTCTGCAGCTCATCCACAACTGCATCCAGGGCGGGCTGCAGGCGGGCGCTGACGGCCTTGGACACCATCTTGAAGTCGCAGTTGAGCAGCGTGATGGGCCGGTAGGACGCCAGCTCGGCGCGGTCCAGGCTGTTGCCCTTGTAGATGAGGGTGATGATGCCCTCCCGCCAGGAGGCGGGCAGCGCCGCCGCCATTTCACCGCCATCGTGGGCGTCTGCAGCGGCAGCAAAGGCAGCGGCAGCAGCAGCACACAAGCGCGGACCCAGCAGCGCCCAGAAAACCTTGTACACCTCGTACGGGACCCCGTCCGACCCAGGCGCTTTACCATTGGCGGAGCCAGCCAGCGCTGCCATCAGCTCGGCATCACTGAGGGCGCCGTCACCGGACCCCTCTGCGGCGGCCTGCAGATCCGCCGGAACCTTGCGGTCAATGGCCGCCAGAAGCTGTTGCTGCGACGCCGTACAGACCGGCTGCACGCGGAACAGGCCGGTGAGGCTGGTGCTGCTGTACATGGCTGCGGCGGCTGCTGAGACAGTGTTGCGCGTGCCCGGCCCCGTGAGCGCCACAGGCGCCGGTTGCCCCGGCACCTTCAAGTGCGTGATGGGCTCCTGCGCGCCGGCTGCTGGCTCGTCCGCCTGCCGATGGAACCAGCGAGTGCCCCGCTCCCCATGCTCCTCCATCAGTGCAGCGCGGGCATTGTGGCTGGCCGCTGCGGCAGCTGCCCGCTCCTCCCGCACTGCCAAGTTGGCCATGGCCGCAGCCTGACGCTGCGCGGCGCTGGCACCGGGCCGGTCGGCCAGGGCAGCGGCCGTGTCTGCGGCCAGCACCACGCCATGCAGCCCGTCCCGGGTCTGGCGTGCATGCCGACGGTGGATGCTGGTGGCGGCCTCCCGCAAGAAGAACTTGTCCGCCTCCCATTGCGTGCAAGCGCCGTCACCTGTACTGGCCACAGGATTTGCGGCAACGTGCGCCTCCAAGCGCTGCTCGAGCTCCAGACGCAGTGAGGGGTGAAACAGCAGGTATGTGGGGAAGCGCCACTGCTCCCGGTGCGCATGTGGCAGGTCGGGCAAGGACAGGGTGAGCAGCACACCGTTGTGGTCCCCAGGCGCCCCATACGTGCGTGCGACATCCAGCACCCACGGCGCCGCGGTGGCACTGACATACCACCGATCCAGGCGTGCAGGAGTGGCCGGCTTGGGCGTGGCCGGATGCGTGTAGCCCTTGGCGCCGCCACGCTTGCTCGCCCAAGGGTCCACCAGACTGAACTGGGCGAGGAGGCCCACGCTTAGCGGACCGCAGGGTGCGGGCGTCTAGGAGCACGTAGTCCATGTAGGCCGTCTGCACCTGCTGCGCGGCGTCATCCAGCTGCTCCGTCACGTCGGAAGGCAGGGGCGTGTCTGCAGGCTGGGCTGAGTATAGGCGCCACCAGCCAGTGAACTCGTCGTGCAGCTGTGCCAGGACGGCGGTACGGCCAGCCGGCACGCGGCAGACGGCCCAGTCCGGTACGGTGGCGCCCTGGTCACGGAGGTAGGCGAGGAGGCGGCCACCAAGCGTGTCGTGGCCCAACTGCGCCCACTCATACCCCTGCACATCTGCGCAGCGGTTCTGGTGCGTCACGAGGTCAGAGCCGATGGCAACACACGTGTCTCGGGTCAGGCTAACGGCCCCGTACTCCGCCTCACTGCCCGCACCCCCACCCGCGTGCCCAGGCGTGTTGGCCGAAACCCCAGCCGGCGCGCCCAGGCCCCTGCCCCTGCCCTTACCACCACCCGCCGGTTGTGACGTCTGCAGTGGCGGCCGCGCCTGGGGCGGCGGCTGGGGCACTGCCTGTCCCGCTCCTCCACCCTGGCGCCCCGACCCGCTGCCCCCACCAGCCTGCTGTCCCCCGGCCGGCCGCCCAGTGGGCACGCGCGGCGGCGAGCTATCACCGTCCTGCGGGGGAGGCAGCCCGCCGCCCAAGCGCCCTGCCCTCTGCTGCGGGAGCTGAGCGGGGCCACCGCGCCCTTTGGAGCGGGGCTGTTGCTGCGGCGGCGGCGGCGGTGCGTGCGCGGCTGGTTGCACCCGTCGCCCACGCCCGGGCGCCGCCGTGGCAGCGCCATCGCCCGCCCCGTCCTGTCCCCCCAGCGTGGCCAGGACCTCAAACCGGGAGCCGGTCCGGGGCCTGGGCGGCTGCACCTGGCACTGCTGCTCCTGCTGCTGCTGTTGCTGTACCCGCCGTTGCTGCTGGAGATGGAGGTCCGCCTTGTGGGCCAAGTACCGCTGCATCGCAGCTGTCAGCTGCTGATCCTGCCTGGCGGCTGCCCGCTGATCAAAGGGCAGCTGCGGCGCGGGAGCCCCACTGGGCTGCTGCTGCCCGCCAGCCGGACCAGGCTGCTTTCTGGCAGCAGGGGGGCAGCGCGTCTGCCCCTGTTCAACCTTGTAAGGATGATTCCTCAAAAAAAAAAAAGCCGGCCCAGCATCGGCAGTGCGACGCCTGGCCGCCGGCGGCCCCCCCACGCCTGCTGACGGCTGCCCCCCGCTAAGCCCTCCTGTTGCCACCCGCTGCTGCGAAGAGGGCTGCTGCTGCCGCTCGGCCCTCAGGGGAGCCGCAGCAGCACGGGTGCTTCCCCCCGCCACCAGAGCTAGCAGCGAGGGCGAGGCCACAGCGGGTGGTCCGCTGGCGCCACCCGCGGCAGCCGCTGCGTCACCCAAACCCGCCGCCTCCTGCATGGTGCTTAAGATGAGGGCCGTAGGCGGCGGCGGCGCGGGTGGGCGCAACGGCGGCGGTGCGGCGGTGGCCCCCCACAGGCCATGGCTGCTGTCGTCGCAGGCACTCATGCTGGACCCGTGCAGCCCCCCGCCGGCGGCACCCCAGCGGCTGCACAGGCAGCCGCTCAACAGGCAGCAGGCGGGTCCACCAGCACTGGCATGGGATTTGGTGCTTAAGATGAGGGCCGTAGGCGGCGGCGGCGCGGGTGGGCGCGGTGCGGCGGTTGCCCCCCCTACAGGCCATGGCTGCTGTCGTCGCAGGCTCTCATGCTGGACCCGTGCTGCCCCCCGCCTGCGGCACCCCAGACGGCGCGGGTGGGCGCAACGGCGGCGGTGCGGCGGTGCCCCCCCCCCCCCCACACACACAGGCCATGGCTGCTGTCGTCGCAGGCACTCATGCTGGACCCGTGCTGCCCCCCACCGGTGGCACCCCGACGGCTGCACAGGCAGCGGCTCAACAGGCAGCAGGCGGTTCCACCAGCACTGGCGTTAAGATGAGGGCCGTAGGCGGCGGCGGCGCGGGTGGGCGCAACGGCAGCGGTGCGGCGGTGCCCCCCCCCCCCCACACACACAGGCCATGGCTGCTGTCGTCGCAGGCACTCATGCTGGACCCGTGCTGCCCCCCACCGGTGGCACCCCGACGGCTGCACAGGCAGCGGCTCAACAGGCAGCAGGCGGTTCCACCAGCACTGGCGTTAAGATGAGGGCCGTAGGCGGCTCCGGCACGGGTGGGCGCAACGGCAGCGGTGCGGCGGTTGCCCCCCCTACAGGCCATGGCTGCTGTCGTCGCAGGCTCTCATGCTGGACCCGTGCTGCCCCCCGCCTGCGGCACCCCAGACGGCGCGGGTGGGCGCAACGGCGGCGGTGCGGCGGTGCCCCCCCCCCCCCACACACACAGGCCATGGCTGCTGTCGTCGCAGGCACTCATGCTGGACCCGTGCTGCCCCCCACCGGTGGCACCCCGACGGCTGCACAGGCAGCGGCTCAACAGGCAGCAGGCGGTTCCACCAGTACTGGCGTTAAGATGAGGGCCGTAGGCGGCGGCGGCGCGGGTGGGCGCAACGGCAGCGGTGCGGCGGTCGCCCCCCCCACAGGCCATGGCTGCTGTCGCCGCCGGCACTCATGCTGGACCCGTGCAGCCCCCCGCCGGCGGCACCCCAGCGGCTGCACAGGCAGCCGCTCAACAGGCAGCAGGCGGGTCCACCAGCACTGGCGAGGGATTGGGTGCTTAAGATGAGGGCCGTAGGCGGCGGCGGCGCGGGTGGGCGCGGTGCGGCGGTTGCCCCCCCTACAGGCCATGGCTGCTGTCGTCGCAGGCTCTCATGCTGGACCCGTGCTGCCCCCCGCCGGCGGCATCCCAGACGGCGCGGGTGGGCGCAACGGCGGCGGTGCGGCGGTGCCCCCCCCCCCCCCACACACACAGGCCATGGCTGCTGTCGTCGCAGGCACTCATGCTGGACCCGTGCTGCCCCCCACCGGTGGCACCCCGACGGCTGCACAGGCAGCGGCTCAACAGGCAGCAGGCGGTTCCACCAGCACTGGCGTTAAGATGAGGGCCGTAGGCGGCGGCGGCGCGGGTGGGCGCAACGGCAGCGGTGCGGCGGTGCCCCCCCCCCCACACACACACAGGCCATGGCTGCTGTCGTCGCAGGCACTCATGCTGGACCCGTGCTGCCCCCCACCGGTGGCACCCCGACGGCTGCACAGGCAGCGGCTCAACAGGCAGCAGGCGGTTCCACCAGCACTGGCGTTAAGATGAGGGCCGTAGGCGGCTCCGGCACGGGTGGGCGCAACGGCAGCGGTGCGGCGGTTGCCCCCCCTACAGGCCATGGCTGCTGTCGTCGCAGGCTCTCATGCTGGACCCGTGCTGCCCCCCGCCTGCGGCACCCCAGACGGCGCGGGTGGGCGCAACGGCGGCGGTGCGGCGGTGCCCCCCCCCCCCCACACACACACACAGGCCATGGCTGCTGTCGTCGCAGGCTCTCATGCTGGACCCATGCTGCCCCCCACCGGCGGCACCCCAGCGGCTGCACAGGCAGCCGCTCAACCGCAGCAGGCAGTTCCGCCAGCACTGGCGTGGGATTGGGTGCTTAAGATGAGGGCCGTTGGCGGCGCCGGCGTGGGTGGGCGCAACGGCCGCGGTGCGGCGGTGCCCCCCCCCTACAGGCCATGGCTGCTGTCGCCGCCGGCGCTCAAGCTGGACCCGTGCTGCCCCCCACCGGCGGCACCCCAGAGGCTGCACAGGCAGCGGCTCAACAGGCAGCAGGCGGTTCCACCAGCACTGGGGTGGGATTGGGTGTTTAAGATGAGGGCCGTAGGCGGCGCCGGTGCAGGTGGGCGCAACGGCAGCGGTGCGGCGGTGCCCCCCCCCCCCCCCACACACACACACAGGCCATGGCTGCTGTCGTCGCAGGCACTCATGCTGGACCCGTGCTGCCCCCCACCGGCGGCACCCCAGAGGCTGCACAGGCAGCGGCTCAACAGGCAGCAGGCGTTTGCACCAGCACTGGGGTGGGATTGGGTGTTTAAGATGAGGGCCGTAGGCGGCGCCGGCGCGGGTGGGCGCAACGGCAGCGGTGCGGCGGTTGCCCCCCCTACAGGCCATGGCTGCTGTCGTCGCAGGCTCTCATGCTGGACCCATGCTGCCCCCCACCGGCGGCACCCCAGCGGCTGCACAGGCAGCCGCTCAACCGCAGCAGGCAGTTCCGCCAGCACTGGCGTGGGATTGGGTGCTTAAGATGAGGGCCGTCGGCGGCGCCGGCGCGGGTGGGCGCAACGGCCGCGGTGCGGCGGTGCCCCCTTCCCCCCTACAGGCCCAGGGGGTGGGGTGGGTTTGGGCGGGGCGAGTGCGTAGCGCTGGTGTTTTCCTTTCTGGCGCGTGGTGGTGATGGTTCTTGCGGTTAGGCTGTGGTGTAGGTTGGTGCTTGGGTTAGGTCTGGCGGTGTTTTTGTGCAACCCCTCCCGGGGGGCGGGGGGGCCAGCCTCCTGCTCTGTCTGCCGGGTCGGGGTGGGGTGTGGTGGGATGGATGGGGGTGGTTGGTGGCGGTTTTCGAGGTGTTTGCTTTCTGTTTTCTTCTCTTTTCTTCTCTTCTTGCCCTGTCAGGGTTCTGGTCTCGGAGACCAGGCTGCTTTCAAGCAGCAGGGGGGCAGCGCGTCTGCCCCTGTTCAACCTTGTAAGGATGATTCTTTAAAAAAAAAAAGGCCATGGCTGCTGTCGCCGCCAGCGCTCAAGCTGGACCCGTGCTGCCCCCCACCGGCGGCACCCCAGAGGCTGCACAGGCAGCCGCTCAACAGGCAGCAGTCGGTTCCACCAGCACTGGCGTGGGATTGGGTGCTTAAGATGATGGCCGTAGTCGGCGCCGGTGCAGGTTGGCGCAACGGCCGCGGTGCGGCGGTGCCCCCCCCCCCCTACAGGCCATGGCTGCTGCTGCCGCCGGCACTCATGCTGGACCCGTGCTGCCCCCCGCCGGCGGCACCCCAGAGGCTGCACAGGCAGCGGCTCAACAGGCAGCAGGTGGTTCCACCAGCACTGGGGTGGGATTGGGTGTTTAAGATGAGGGCCGTAGGCGGCGCCGGTGCAGGTGGGCGCAACGGTGGCGGTGCGGCAGCGCCCCCCCCCCTCTCCACACACACACACAGGCCATGGCTGCTGTCGTCGCAGGCACTCATGCTGGACCCGTGCTGCCCCCCACCGGCGGCACCCCAGAGGCTGCACAGGCAGCGGCTCAACAGGCAGCAGGCGTTTCCACCAGCACTGGGGTGGGATTGGGTGTTTAAGATGAGGGCCGTAGGCGGCGCCGGCGCGGGTGGGCGCAACGGCAGCGGTGCGGCGGTTGCCCCCCCTACAGGCCATGGCTGCTGTCGTCGCAGGCTCTCTTTTTTTTTGAGGAATCATCCTTACAAGGTTGAACAGGGGCAGACGCGCTGCCCCCCTGCTGCCAGAAAGCAGCCTGGTCCCCGAGACCAGAACCCTGACAGGGCAAGAAGAGAAGAACAGAGAAGAAAACAGAAAGCAAACACCTCGAAAACCGCCACCAAACACCCCAAACTATCCCACCCCACCCCACCCCGACCCGGCAGACAGAGCAGGAGGCTGGCCCCCCCGCCCCCCGGGAGGGGTTGCACAAAAGCACCGCCAGACCTAACCCAAGCACCAACCTACACCACAGCCTAACCGCAAGAACCACCACCACTGCGCGCCAGAAAAGAAAACACCAGCGCTACGCACTCGCCCCGCCCAAAACCCACCCCACCCCCACAAGTCGGTTGCTTAAGCAACACCCCAGGAGAAACGGCAGAGGAGACACAAGCAGAAAACTAAACGGGCCAGATGTGGCGCTGACTAAGTGGGCTCCAGTCCGCTGCAAGACGCGCTGTGCAGGAAGTCCCACAGCCGCCCAGGCGCTGCCATTCCAGCCAGAGCTAGTACTCATGGGCGCCAGACAAGCTGATGATGATAATACGCCACGCCAGCGCCTGGAAAGAAACGCCGCCCAAAAGGAAACCTAGGGGGCCTGCACAGGTGATGCAAGCGTCAGCCGCAAGTTCAACTTCGGTGACCCACCCTGAACCTCCTCCACTTCACAAAGCGCGCCACCCGCCGACCAGATGGCAACAAAGTGCTCCAGCTTAGCCGCCTTGAGCTGTGCGGTGAGAAGCTGTGTGGGCAGAGCCGACAGGGTTTCAGGGGTTAGCGTGGCGGCAGTGAAACGCAGCTGCATCACCCTGCGCAGCTCGCTGACCACCTCCCGAACCACATGCTCCGACGTCTGCTTAGCAGGCTCACGGGACCAGTACGCACACCAGACGGCGTACAAGAAGGTGGCCCGCAAAGTGCTCCACAGCAGCGCGCCCGCCCCCCGCGGGCCTGAGGCCCACATACCCATGCGGTCCCCCAGCATGAAGCCCGCGTCCGTCACTGGCGGCGCCGCTGCCTGGGGCGCAACGCAGGCCCACAGCTGCTGCAGCCACGTCCTCGCCTGCGCATAAGCTGGACACTCCAGGAAGATGTGCGTCAGGCTGGCCCACGCCCGCGGGCCAGGTGGCCCGCAGGCGGGGTGAGGACAGTGCGCCCCCAAACCCCCGCACCCCGTGGTCGCCCGTGGACGAATTCCCTTGCCCGCCCTGTACAGCCCGCAAGGCAGGTAAGCATGTTGCAGCCGGTACACAAGCACCTTTGCCCCCCGACTGGCGTGGCTGTCCCACAGCCTCCGCCACGTACCCCGCAGAAGGGACGCATCCGGGGGCGGCATGCGAGGGTCGCCCTCCACCGCCGCCGCTGCTGCCGCCGCCGCCGTGGCAGGCTCTCATGCTGGACCCATGCTGCCCCCCACCGGCGGCACCCCAGCGGCTGCACAGGCAGCCGCTCAACCGCAGCAGGCAGTTCCGCCAGCACTGGCGTGGGATTGGGTGCTTAAGATGAGGGCCGTCGGCGGCGCCGGCGTGGGTGGGCGCAACGGCCGCGGTGCGGCGGTGCCCCCTTCCCCCCTACAGGCCATGGCTGCTGTCGCCGCCGGCGCTCAAGCTGGACCCGTGCTGCCCCCCACCGGCGGCACCCCAGAGGCTGCACAGGCAGCGGCTCAACAGGCAGCAGGCGGTTCCACCAGCACTGGGGTGGGATTGGGTGTTTAAGATGAGGGCCGTTGGCGGCGCCGGTGCAGGTGGGCGCAACGGCAGCGGTGCGGCGGTGCCCCCCCCCCCCCCCACACACACACAGGCCATGGCTGCTGTCGTCGCAGGCACTCATGCTGGACCCGTGCTGCCCCCCACCGGCGGCACCCCAGAGGCTGCACAGGCAGCGGCTCAACAGGCAGCAGGCGTTTGCACCAGCACTGGGGTGGGATTGGGTGTTTAAGATGAGGGCCGTAGGCGGCGCCGGCGCGGGTGGGCGCAACGGCAGCGGTGCGGCGGTTGCCCCCCCTACAGGCCATGGCTGCTGTCGTCGCAGGCTCTCATGCTGGACCCATGCTGCCCCCCACCGGCGGCACCCCAGCGGCTGCACAGGCAGCCGCTCAACCGCAGCAGGCAGTTCCGCCAGCACTGGCGTGGGATTGGGTGCTTAAGATGAGGGCCGTCGGCGGCGCCGGCGCGGGTGGGCGCAACGGCCGCGGTGCGGCGGTGCCCCCTTCCCCCCTACAGGCCCAGGGGGTGGGGTGGGTTTGGGCGGGGCGAGTGCGTAGCGCTGGTGCTTTCCTTTCTGGCGCGCGGTGGTGATGGTTCTTGCGGTTAGGCTGTGGTGTAGGTTGGTGCTTGGGTTAGGTCTGGCGGTGTTTTTGTGCAACCCCTCCCGGGGGGCGGGGGGGCCAGCCTCCTGCTCTGTCTGCCGGGTCGGGGTGGGGCGTGGTGGGATGGATGGGGGTGGTTGGTGGCGGTTTTCGAGGTGTTTGCTTTCTGTTTTCTTCTCTTTTCTTCTCTTCTTGCCCTGTCAGGGTTCTGGTCTCGGAGACCAGGCTGCTTTCAAGCAGCAGGGGGGCAGCGCGTCTGCCCCTGTTCAACCTTGTAAGGATGATTCTTTAAAAAAAAAAAGGCCATGGCGGCTGTCGCCGCCAGCGCTCAAGCTGGACCCGTGCTGCCCCCCACCGGCGGCACCCCAGAGGCTGCACAGGCAGCCGCTCAACAGGCAGCAGTCGGTTCCACCAGCACTGGCGTGGGATTGGGTGCTTAAGATGATGGCCGTAGGCGGCGCCGGTGCAGGTTGGCGCAACGGCCGCGGTGCGGCGGTGCCCCCCCCCCTACAGGCCATGGCTGCTGTCGCCGCCGGCACTCATGCTGGACCCGTGCTGCCCCCCGCCGGCGGCACCCCAGAGGCTGCACAGGCAGCGGCTCAACAGGCAGCAGGTGGTTCCACCAGCACTGGGGTGGGATTGGGTGTTTAAGATGAGGGCCGTAGGCGGCGCCGGTGCAGGTGGGCGCAACGGTGGCGGTGCGGCAGCGCCCCCCCCCCCCTCTCCACACACACACACAGGCCATGGCTGCTGTCGTCGCAGGCACTCATGCTGGACCCGTGCTGCCCCCCACCGGCGGCACCCCAGAGGCTGCACAGGCAGCGGCTCAACAGGCAGCAGGCGTTTCCACCAGCACTGGGGTGGGATTGGGTGTTTAAGATGAGGGCCGTAGGCGGCGCCGGCGCGGGTGGGCGCAACGGCAGCGGTGCGGCGGTTGCCCCCCCTACAGGCCATGGCTGCTGTCGTCGCAGGCTCTCATGCTGGACCCATGCTGCCCCCCACCGGCGGCACCCCAGCGGCTGCACAGGCAGCCGCTCAACCGCAGCAGGCAGTTCCGCCAGCACTGGCGTGGGATTGGGTGCTTAAGATGAGGGCCGTCGGCGGCGCCGGCGCGCGTGGGCGCAACGGCCGCGGTGCGGCGGTGCCCCCTTCCCCCCTACAGGCCATGGCTGCTGTCGCCGCCGGCGCTCAAGCTGGACCCGTGCTGCCCCCCACCGGCGGCACCCCAGAGGCTGCACAGGCAGCCGCTCAACAGGCAGCAGTCGGTTCCACCAGCACTGGCGTGGGATTTTTTTTGAGGAATCATCCTTACAAGGTTGAACAGGGGCAGACGCACTGCCCCCCCCCCTACTGCCCGAAAGCAGCCTGGTCCCCGAGACCAGAACCCTGACAGGGCAAGAAGAGAAGAAAAGAGAAGAAAAAGAGAAAACAAACACCTCGAAACCCGCCACCAACCATCCCCAACCATCCCACCCCACCCCACCCCGACCCGGCAGACAGAGCAGAAGGCTGGCCCCCCCGCCCCCCGGGAGGGGTTGCACAAAAACACCGCCAGACCTAACCCAAGCACCAGCCTACACCACAGCCTAACCGCAAGAACCACCACCACCGCATGCCAGAAGAGGAAACACCAGCGCTACGCACTCGCCCCGCCCAAACTTACCCCACCCCCACAAGTCGGTTGCTTAAGCAACACCCCAGGAGAACCGGCAGAGGAGACACAAGCAGAAAACTAAGCGGGCCGGATGTGGCGCTGACTAAGCGGGCTCCAGTCCGCTGCAAGACGCGCTGTGCAGGAAGTCCCACAGCCGCCCAGGCGCTGCGACGCCAGCCAGAGCTAGTACTCATGGGCGCCAGACAAGCTGATGACGATAATACGCCACGCCAGCGCCTGGAATGAACCGCCGCCCAAAAGGAAACCTAGGGGGCCTGCACAGGTGATGCAAGCGTCAGCCGCAAGTGCAACTTCGGTGACCCACCCTGAACCTCCTCCACTTCACAAAGCGCGCCACCCGCCGACCAGATGGCAACAAAGTGCTCCAGCTTAGCCGCCTTGAGCTGTGCGGTGAGAAGCTGAGTGGGCAGAGCCGACAGGGTTTCAGGGGTTAGCGTGGCGGCAGTGAAACGCAGCTGCATCAACCTGCGCAGCTCGCTGACCACCTCCCGAACCACATGCTCCGACGTCTGCTTAGCAGGCTCGCGGGACCAGTACGCACACCAGACGGCGTACAAGAAGGTGGCCCGCAAAGTGCTCCACAGCAGCGCGCCCGCCCCCCGCGGGCCTGAGGCCCACATACCCATGCGGTCCCCCAGCATGAAGCCCGCGTCCGTCACAGGCGGCGCCGCTGCCTGGGGCGCCACGCAGGCCCACAGCTGCTGCAGCCACGTCCTCGCCTGCGCATAAGCCGGACACTCCAGGAAGATGTGCGTTAGGCTGGCCCACGCCCGCGGGCCAGGTGGCCCGCAGGCGGGGTGAGGACAGTGCGCCCCCAAACCCCCGCACCCCGTGGTCACCCGTGGCCGAATGCCCTTGCCCGCCCTGTACAGCCCGCAAGGCAGGTAAGCATGTTGCAGCCGGTACACCAGCACCTTTGCCCCCCGACTGGCGTGGCTGTCCCACAGCCTCCGCCACGTACCCCGCAGAAGGGACGCATCCGGGGGCGGCATGCGAGGGTCGCCCTCCACCGCCGCCGCTGCTGCCGCCGCCGCCGTGGCAGGCCCAGTGCTAGGTCCCGCCCCTCCCGCCGCCTGCTCCTGCAGCCGCGCGGACCGCCGCGGCCCCTCACCCGACAGCTGGGACGGGGACGCATACGACTGCAGTTCTCTCGCCGGCGTGTTCTGCAGCCCGGCTGCCGCAGAGGTGCGGTGAAGCCAGGGGTCCAGAGCCACCGGGTTATTGTGGAAATGCTGCGCCGCCGTGGTGGTCAGCTGCGCCGCTGCACGCTGCCACTCCGCCTCCCGCTCCGCCAGCCGCGACTGTGCCGCCGGCTGGGGCCCCGAATCCCCCGCCTGCTGTGTTGGCGCCGGGCACGGCATGGCTGCGGGGCGGGCCGGAGCCGGAGGTGCGGCCGGGTTGGCCGCGGTGATGGCCCGCCGCACGTCCCGCACCGTGTAGTCCGCCAAGCTGACACCCGCAATCCGGCAGTGCTCCGGGTGCACCACCACCCCAGCCTCCGGCGCCAGGAAGTATGGCGCCCGAGGCCACGCCCCCGCCCGGTCCCCTGGGATTGGGTGTTTAAGATGAGGGTTGTAGGCGGCGCCGGCGCGGGTGGGCGCAACGGCAGCGGTGCGGCGGTTGCCCCCCCTACAGGCCATGGCTGCTGTCGTCGCAGGCTCTCATGCTGGACCCATGCTGCCCCCCACCGGCGGCACCCCAGCGGCTGCACAGGCAGCCGCTCAACCGCAGCAGGCAGTTCCGCCAGCACTGGCGTGGGATTGGGTGCTTAAGATGAGGGCCGTAGGCGGCGGCGGCGCGGGTGGGCGCAACGGCCGCGGTGCGGCGGTGCCCCCCCCCCCTACAGGCCATGGCTGCTGTCGTCGCAGGCACTCATGCTGGACCCGTGCTGCCCCCCGCCGGCGGCACCCCGACGGCTGCACAGGCAGCCGCTCAACCGCAGCAGGCGGTTCCACCAGTGCTGGCGTGGGATTGGGTGCTTAAGATGAGGGCCGTAGGCGGCTTGGGCACGGGTGGGCGCAACGGCAGCGGTGCGGCGGTGCCCGCCCCCCCCCCCACACACACACAGGCCATGGCTGCTGTCGTCGCAGGCACTCATGCTTGACCCGTGCTGCCCCCCACCGGCGGCACCCCAGAGGCTGCACAGGCAGCGGCTCAACAGGCAGCAGGCGTTTCCACCAGCACTGGCGTGGGATTGGGTACTTAAGATGAGGGCCGTACGCGGCGGCGGCGCGGGTGGGCGCGGTGCGGCGGTTGCCCCCCCTACAGGCCATGGCTGCTGTCGTCGCAGGCTCTCATGCTGGACCCATGCCGCCCCCCACCGGCAGCACCCCAGCGGCTGCACAGGCAGCCGCTCAACCGCAGCAGGCAGTTCCGCCAGCACTGGCGTGGGATTGGGTGCTTAAGATGAGGGCCGTAGGCGGCGCCGGCGCGGGTGGGCGCAACGGCAGCGGTGCGGCGGTTGCCCCCCCTACAGGCCATGGCTGCTGTCGTCGCAGGCTCTCATGCTGGACCCATGCTGCCCCCCACCGGCGGCACCCCAGCGGCTGCACAGGCAGCCGCTCAACCGCAGCAGGCAGTTCCGCCAGCACTGGCGTGGGATTGGGTGCTTAAGATGAGGGCCGTAGGCGGCGCCGGCGCGGGTGGGCGCAACGGCCGCGGTGCGGCGGTGCCCCCCCCCCTACAGGCCATGGCTGCTGTCGTCGCAGGCACTCATGCTGGACCCGTGCTGCCCCCCGCCGGCGGCACCCCGACGGCTGCACAGGCAGCCGCTCAACCGCAGCAGGTGGTTCCACCAGTGCTGGCGTGGGATTGGGTGCTTAAGATGAGGGCCGCAGGCGGCTCGGGCACGGGTGGGCGCAACGGAAGCGGTGCGGCGGTGCCCGCCCCCCCCCCACACACACACAGGCCATGGCTGCTGTCGTCGCAGGCACTCATGCTGGACCCGTGCTGCCCCCCACCGGCGGCACCCCAGAGGCTGCACAGGCAGCGGCTCAACAGGCAGCAGGCGTTTCCACCAGCACTGGCGTGGGATTGGGTACTTAAGATGAGGGCCGTACGCGGCGGCGGCGCGGGTGGGCGCGGTGCGGCGGTTGCCCCCCCTACAGGCCATGGCTGCTGTCGTCGCAGGCTCTCATGCTGGACCCATGCTGCCCCCCACCGGCAGCACCCCAGCGGCTGCACAGGCAGCCGCTCAACCGCAGCAGGCAGTTCCGCCAGCACTGGCGTGGGATTGGGTGCTTAAGATGAGGGCCGTAGGCGGCGCCGGCGCGGGTGGGCGCAACGGCAGCGGTGCGGCGGTTGCCCCCCCTACAGGCCATGGCTGCTGTCGTCGCAGGCTCTCATGCTGGACCCATGCTGCCCCCCACCGGCGGCACCCCAGCGGCTGCACAGGCAGCCGCTCAACCGCAGCAGGCATTTCCGCCAGCACTGGCGTGGGATTGGGTGCTTAACATGAGGGCCGTAGGCTGCGGCGGCGCGGGTGGGCGCAACGGCCGCGGTGCGGCGGTGCCCCCCCCCCTACAGGCCATGGCTGCTGTCGTCGCAGGCACTCATGCTGGACCCGTGCTGCCCCCCGCCGGCGGCACCCCGACGGCTGCACAGGCAGCCGCTCAACCGCAGCAGGCAGTTCCGCCAGCACTGGCGTGGGATTGGGTGCTTAAGATGAGGGCCGTAGGCGGATCGGGCACGGGTGGGCGCAACGGCAGCGGTGCGGCGGTGCCCCCCCCCCCCCACACACACACAGGCCATGGCTGCTGTCGTCGCAGGCACTCATGCTGGACCCGTGCTGCCCCCCACCGGCGGCACCCCAGAGGCTGCACAGGCAGCCGCTCAACAGGCAGCAGTCGGTTCCACCAGCACTGGCGTGGGATTGGGTGCTTAAGATGAGGGCCGTTGGCAGCGCCGGTGCGGGTGGGCGCAACGGCCGCGGTGCGGCGGTGCCCCCCCCCCTACAGGCCATGGCTGCTGTCGTCGCAGGCTCTCATGCTGGACCCGTGCTGCCCCCCGCCGGCGGCACCCCGACGGCTGCACAGGCAGCCGCTCAACCGCAGCAGGCGGTTCCACCAGCACTGGCGTGGGATTGGGTGTTTAAGATGAGGGCCGTAGGCGGCGGCGGCGCGGGTGGGCGCAACGGCCGCGGTGCGGCGGTGCCCCCCCCCCCCTACAGGCCATGGCTGCTGTCGCCGCCGGCGCTCAAGCTGGACCCGTGCTGCCCCCCACCGGCGGCACCCCAGCGGCTGCACAGGCAGCCGCTCAACAGGCAGCAGTCGGTTCCACCAGCACTGGCGTGGGATTGGGTGCTTAAGATGAGGGCCGTAGGCGGCGCCGGTGCAGGTGGGCGCAATGGCCGCGGTGCGGCGGTGCCCCCCCCCCTACAGGCCATGGCTGCTGTCGTCGCAGGCACTCATGCTGGACCCGTGCTGCCCCCCGCCGGCGGCACCCCAGAGGCTGCACAGGCAGCCGCTCAACCGCAGCAGGCGGTTCCACCAGCACTGGGGTGGGATTGGGTGTTTAAGATGAGGGCCGTAGGCGGCGGCGGCGCGGGTGGGCGCAACGGCCGCGGTGCGGCGGTGCCCCCCCCCTACAGGCCATGGCTGCTGTCGTCGCCGGCGCTCAAGCTGGACCCGTGCTGCCCCCCACCGGCGGCACCCCAGAGGCTGCACAGGCAGCCGCTCAACCGCAGCAGGCAGTTCCACCAGCACTGGCGTGGGATTGGGTGCTTAAGATGAGGGCCGTAGGCGGCGCCGGTGCAGGTGGGCGCAACGGCCGCGGTGCGGCGGTGCCCCCCCCCCTACAGGCCATGGCTGCTGTCGCCGCCGGCGCTCAAGCTGGACCCGTGCTGCCCCCCACCGGCGGCACCCCAGAGGCTGCACAGGCAGCGGCTCAACAGGCAGCAGGCGGTTCCACCAGCACTGGCGTGGGATTGGGTGTTTAAGATGAGGGCCGTTGGCGGCGCCGGCGCGGGTGGGCGCAACGGCCGCGGTGCGGCGGTGCCCCCCCCCCTACAGGCCATGGCTGCTGTCGCCGCCGGCGCTCAAGCTGGACCCGTGCTGCCCCCCGCCGGCGGCACCCCAGAGGCTGCACAGGCAGCCGCTCAACAGGCAGCAGGCGGTTTCACCAGCACAGGCGTGGGATTGGGTGCTTAAGATGAGGGCCGTAGGCGGCGCCGGTGCAGGTGGGCGCAATGGCCGCGGTGCGGCGGTGCCCCCCCCCCTACAGGCCATGGCTGCTGTCGTCGCAGGCACTCATGCTGGACCCGTGCTGCCCCCCGCCGGCGGCACCCCGACGGCTGCACAGGCAGCCGCTCAACCGCAGCAGGCAGTTCCGCCAGCACTGGGGTGGGATTGGGTGTTTAAGATGAGGGCCGTAGGCGGCGCCAGCGCGGGTGGGCGCAACGGCCGCGGTGCGGCGGTGCCCCCCCCCCTACAGGCCATGGCTGCTGTCGCCGCCGGCGCTCAAGCTGGACCCGTGCTGCCCCCCACCGGCGGCACCCCAGAGGCTGCACAGGCAGCGGCTCAACAGGCAGCAGGCGGTTCCACCAGCACTGGCGTGGGATTGGGTGTTTAAGATGAGGGCCGTTGGCGGCGCCGGCGCGGGTGGGCGCAACGGCCGCGGTGCGGCGGTGCCCCCCCCCCTACAGGCCATGGCTGCTGTCGCCGCCGGCGCTCAAGCTGGACCCGTGCTGCCCCCCACCGGCGGCACCCCAGAGGCTGCACAGGCAGCCGCTCAACAGGCAGCAGGCGGTTTCAGCAGCACTGGCGTGGGATTGGGTGCTTAAGATGAGGGCCGTAGGCGGCGCCGGTGCAGGTGGGCGCAATGGCCGCGGTGCGGCGGTGCCCCCCCCCCCCTACAGGCCATGGCTGCTGTCGTCGCAGGCTCTCATGCTGGACCCGTGCTGCCCCCCGCCGGCGGCACCCCGACGGCTGCACAGGCAGCCGCTCAACCGCAGCAGGCAGTTCCGCCAGCACTGGGGTGGGATTGGGTGTTTAAGATGAGGGCCGTAGGCGGCGCCAGCGCGGGTGGGCGCAACGGCCGCGGTGCGGCGGTGCCCCCCCCCCCCACACACACAGGCCATGGCTGCTGTCGTCGCAGGCACTCATGCTGGACCCGTGCTGCCCCCCACCGGCGGCACCCCGACGGCTGCACAGGCAGCCGCTCAACCGCAGCAGGCGGTTCCACCAGCACTGGGGTGGGATTGGGTGTTTAAGATGAGGGCCGTAGGCGGCGGCGGCGCGGGTGGGCGCAACGGCAGCGGTGCGGCGGTTGCTCCCCCTACAGGCCATGGCTGCTGTCGTCGCCGGCGCTCAAGCTGGACCCATGCTGCCCCCCACCGGCGGCACCCCAGCGGCTGCACAGGCAGCCGCTCAACAGGCAGCAGTCGGTTCCACCAGCACTGGCGTGGGATTGGGTGCTTAAGATGAGGGCCGTAGGCGGCGCCGGCGCGGGTGGGCGCAACGGCAGCGGTGCGGCGGTTGCCCCCCCTACAGGCCATGGCTGCTGTCGTCGCAGGCTCTCATGCTGGACCCATGCTGCCCCCCACCGGCGGCACCCCAGAGGCTGCACAGGCAGCGGCTCAACAGGCAGCAGGCGTTTCCACCAGCACTGGCGTGGGATTGGGTGTTTAAGATGAGGGCCGTTGGCGGCGCCGGCGCGGGTGGGCGCAACGGCCGCGGTGCGGCGGTGCCCCCCCCCCCCTACAGGCCATGGCTGCTGTCGCCGCCGGCGCTCAAGCTGGACCCGTGCTGCCCCCCACCGGCGGCACCCCAGAGGCTGCACAGGCAGCCGCTCAACAGGCAGCAGGCGGTTTCACCAGCACTGGCGTGGGATTGGGTGCTTAAGATGAGGGCCGTAGGCGGCGCCGGTGCAGGTGGGCGCAATGGCCGCGGTGCGGCGGTGCCCCCCCCCCCTACAGGCCATGGCTGCTGTCGTCGCAGGCACTCATGCTGGACCCGTGCTGCCCCCCGCCGGCGGCACCCCGACGGCTGCACAGGCAGCCGCTCAACCGCAGCAGGCAGTTCCGCCAGCACTGGGGTGGGATTGGGTGTTTAAGATGAGGGCCGTAGGCGGCGCCAGCGCGGGTGGGCGCAACGGCCGCGGTGCGGCGGTGCCCCCCCCCCCCCACACACACAGGCCATGGCTGCTGTCGTCGCAGGCACTCATGCTGGACCCGTGCTGCCCCCCACCGGCGGCACCCCAGAGGCTGCACAGGCAGCGGCTCAACAGGCAGCAGGCGGTTTCACCAGCACTGGCGTGGGATTGGGTGTGTAAGATGAGGGCCGTAGGCGGCGGCGGCGCGGGTGGGCGCAACGGCAGCGGTGCGGCGGTTGCTCCCCCTACAGGCCATGGCTGCTGTCGTCGCAGGCTCTCATGCTGGACCCATGCTGCCCCCCACCGGCGGCACCCCAGCGGCTGCACAGGCAGCCGCTCAACCGCAGCAGGCAGTTCCGCCAGCACTGGCGTGGGATTGGGTGCTTAAGATGAGGGCCGTTGGCGGCGCCGGCGCGGGTGGGCGCAACGGCCGCGGTGCGGCGGTGCCCCCCCCCCCCTACAGGCCATGGCTGCTGTCGCCGCCGGCGCTCAAGCTGGACCCGTGCTGCCCCCCACCGGCGGCACCCCAGAGGCTGCACAGGCAGCGGCTCAACAGGCAGCACTTTACTTTACTCTCTTCTCTTGCTATTCTTGCTTCCTCCTTTCCTTCTGCACAGCTTTGACACAGTCGACGTCCTTTCTCTCGCGCTGTTTGACTTGCTTCCTTTTGTTTTAGGCTTCTTAAGGCCTACGAACCACTGTGAAGCAGTTTGCTTTTGTGGGCGCGCTCGTTTTTCGTCAGTCCACTTTGCAGCTGTAGCGCGACACTCCCTCTCCAGCGCCCTTCAGCCTATGCCGGCTTGTGCTTTGGGACTCGACACTGCTATGGAATAGGATTCTGGCGGTTCAGGAGCGTCGCCGTGGAGTTGGCGACATTTCGCTTGTCGGCATTTTAACATCTCGGCGAGCACCACACTTCACCAGCTTGGAGCAGGCGGCGTATCAACCTTTGTGGTTGGTCATTTGCATCCGCGCGTGCAGCAGGGTGCTTTGGGTGTGGCGGTCGGGGGAGCCCTGCAGCACTTGGCTGTTTTTTCGGGGTGTGGCTCGTCTTCGTGCCCTTGTTGCCTGGCGCCTGGTTGCCTGGCGCCCGCCCTGCTGTGATGCCCTGTGAGTGCTGATCTTGGGCAGCTATGCAGTTGCTGGGTGATCCTGGTCGGTTCCGCCTGGTGTCTCAGCGCAGCCAAGACACCAGGGGCCAACACCAGCCATACAGCACACCCGCACACGGCGCGGCCACAGCAGCACACGCCGTGCCGTGTGGGGGGCCTGCGTTTGGGCGTCGCCGCCCACTGCCGGACTTGGCAGCGGACAGCACCCCTGCAGGTGGGGGCAACACTGCCAGCCCGTTCTTCAGCCCCGGGCTGCAGCTCCACCTTGCCCTGTCCACGCATAGCCTGGCGCACGGCGTGCAGGACCTGACGACGCAGCCTCAGGGCCCCAGCCTGCCTACCTATCCAGTCCTTCTGGTGGGTGCCACCACGGGGCTCCCAGAGGGCGAGCAGCTGTCCTCAGCTGGCGTCCGGGAAGTGACCAGTGCTGCCCTGTCAGTGCTGGACACCATGTGCAGGCAGGGCAACCAGCCGCAGCTCTTGCAGGGCCACTCTCTGCACAGCACAGGCCGCCCCTCCCGCACGTTTGCGGGGCTGGCCTTCAGCCGGCGCGCGACAAGCGCCAGCAAAGCGGCCTTCACAGCGGAGCTCATGCGCAAGTCGCCGCTGGCGGTACCGCTCCAGCGCGGTCAGGCTGTCCTCACGGTTCACGTGCCAGTGGACACCCGGCCCATCATTCCGGGCACCTACACCGTCACGGTCAAGATGGTAGGGGGCCCTGTGTGGGGGGCTTTCCGCGGTCGCACCGAGTTGGTGCTGCAGGCGGGTGGCTATCCCACCACCTCGGACCCCTCTAACCTGGCGTGTGCTTATGTGGTCTCAGAGCAGTGCGCCAAATCGGTGGGCCCCAAGGGGGAGCCCCAGGCCCCCGCAGGCCAGGGCATCACCAACCACATCTTTGCCTGTGTGCGGGGCCCAGTCTGGGACCCGCAGCTCTCTCACCTGCACTGTGCCAAGTTTGAGATGCCCGGTGAGGAGCCCATGCAGGTGGAGGTCCGTGGCGCCCCCCAGGCGGCTGGGACGGCCACGACAGCTGCGGCAGGCAGCCCTGCTCCGGCTGCAGCTGGGGTCGCCGACCTGGGTGGCAACACCTTGGGTGTGGTGAGGCCCGCGGCTGCCATGGCGACCGCAGCGGACATTGTTGACCACGCGGGGGACGTGCAGATGCAGGAGGCGGCGGGTTTGGGTGACGTGGCGGCTGCAGCTGGTGGCGCCAGCGGGCCACACAGCGGGGCCCCGCCCCCGCTGCCAGTTCTGGTGGCGGGGGAAAGCAACCGTGCTGCTGCGGCTGCCCTGCGGGCCGCGCTGCAGCAGCAGCCCTCTTCGCAGCAGCGGGTGACAGCGAGAGGGCTTAGCGGGGTCCGGCCGGCGGCAGGCGTGGGGGGGCCGCCGGCGGCCAGGCCTCGCCCTGCCGGTGCTGGGCCGGCTGGCGTGCAGCAGCAGCACAGTGGCACCCCCGCGCCACGGCCGGCCTTGGATCAGCAGGCAGCCGCCGGGCAGGATCAGGAGCAGACTGCTGCGATGCAGCGGTACTTGGCCGAGCTGGCGGACCTCAATCTCCAGCGGCAACGGCGGTTACAGCAACAGCAGCAGCAGGAGCTGCAGCACCAGGGGCAGTCGCCCAGGCCCCGGACCGGCTCCCAGGTTGTGGTCCTGGCCACGCTGGGGGGGCAGGACGGGGCGGGCGGTGGCCCTGGCGCGGCGGCGTCACGGCGTGGGCAACGTGTTGACATAGTTGACCACGTGGGGGACGTGCAGATGCAGGAGGCGGCGGGTGTGGGTGACGCAGCGGCTGCCGCTGGTGGTGCCAGCAGACCACCCGCCGTGGCCTCGCCCTCGCTGCCACACCTGGTGGCGGGGGCAAGCACCCGTGCTGCTGCGGATCCCCTGAGGGCCGAGCGACAGCAGCAGCCCTCTTCACAGCAGCGGGTGGCAGCGGGAGGGCTTAGCGGGGGGCAGCGTTCGGCAGGCGTGGGGGGGCCACCGGCGGTCAGGTGTCGTACTGCCGATGCTGGGTCGGCTGGCGTGCAGCAGCAGCCCAGTGGGGCTCCCGCGTCACAGCCACCCTTTGATCAGCGGGCAGCCGCCAGGCAGGATCAGGAGCAGACCGCTGTGATGCAGCGGTACTTGGCCTACATGGCGGACCTCCATCTCCAGCAGCAACGGCGGGTACAGCAACAGCAGCAGCAGGAGCCGCAGCGCCAGGTGCAGCCGCCCAGGCCCCGGACCGGATCCCGGTTTGAGGTCCTGGCCACGCTGGGGGGACAGGACGGGGCGGGCGATGGCGCTGCCACGGCGGCGTCCGGGCGAGGGCGACGGGTGCAACCAGCCACGCACGCACCGCCGCCACCGCCACTGCAACAGCCCCGCTCCAAAGGGCGCGGTGGCCCCGCCCAGCTCCCGCAGCAGAGGGCAGGGCGCTTGGGCGGCGGGCTGCCCCCCCCGCAGGACGGTGCTAGCTCGCCGGGGGTGCCCACTGGGCGGCCGGCAGGGGGACAGCAGGCTGGTGGGGGCAGCGGGTTGGGGCGTCAGGGTGGAGGAGCGGGGCGGGCAGTGCCCCAGCCGCCGCCCCAGGCGCGGCCGCCACTGCAGACGTCACAACCGGCGGGTGGTGGTAAGGGCAGGGGCAGGGGCCTGGGGGTTTCGGCCGACACGGTTGGGCGCGCTGGTGGGGGTGCGGGCAGTGAGGCGGAGTACGGGGCCGTTTGCCTGACCCGGGACACGTGCGTTGCCATCGGCTCTGACCTCGTGACGCACCAGAACCGCTGCGCAGATGTGCAGGGGCATGAGTGGGCGCAGCTGGGCCACGACGCGCTTGGTGGCCGCCTCCTCGCCTACCTCCGTGACCAGGGCGCCACCGTACCGGACTGGGCCGTCTGCCGCGTGCCAGCCGGCCGTACCGCCGTCCTGGCACAGCTGAACGACGAGTTCACTGGCTGGTGGCGCCTATACTCAGCCCAGTCTGCAGACACGCCCCTGCCTTTCGACGTGACGGAGCAGCTGGATGACGCCGCGCAGCAGATGCAGACGGCCTACATGGACTACGTGCTCCTAGACGCCCGCACCCTGCGGTCCGCTAAGCGTGGGCCGGCGGACCCCGGCGGGGCCAGCGGGCCCAGCCGCCGGCAACGCCAGCACCGCAGCCGCAGTACCTCCAGCCTCATGAGCCTTGGCAGCGCTCCGTTGCACCCCGGCGGCGCCAGCTCAGGTGCCGCTAGCATGAGCACCAGCAGCGGCGGCGCGCCCCCCAGCCAGGGTGGCGGCCGCCGCGGCAAACGCCACAGCAGCAACAGCAACCGCCACCGCCACGGCGCTGCCATGGCCGGCGGGGGCTCATAATGCGGCCACCAGTGGGAGCGGCGAACCTTCGGCTGCTGACAGTGAATGTCAACGGCCTGGGCTCGCCGTTCAAGGCGCGGGCGCTGGTCTCACACCTGCAGCAAGTTGGGGCGGATGTGGCGATGGTGCAGGAGACCCACGCTACTGACACGACCGCGCTGGAGTCTTGCCTTCGTGCCGCGCAGGGGGCGTGCCTTCCGTGGCGCCACTGCCTTGCTGCCAGCCCGGCAGCGTCGCCCCACTCCTGTGGGACGGCTGTCCTGGCGCGGAGTCGGCTGTCCCTTCCAGGCTGCGTACTGCAGCCGCCGTCAACGGATGCGGCGGGCCGTGTGGTATGTTGGGATTGGGACGTGGGTCACCTGCGCCTGCGCTTCGTGTGTGTGTATGCGCCCACGGCCGTGGCGGACAAGCCTGCCTTCTTTGCCGGGCTGCATACCCACCTGGCCTCGGACAGGGTGCTTGTTGTCGGTGGGGACTGGATACGGTGTAGAGCTCCCATGCCCACGCACCTCCGGTCATGCCCACCGCCGCATGAAGACACGCCGGGGGAACGCCTGGTGCGCCGGGCTGGATACGGTGTAGGGCTCACATGCACACGCAACCTCCGCTCACGTCCACCGCCGCGTGAAGACACGCCGGGGGAACGCCTGGTGCGCAAGGCTGGATACGGTGTAAGGCTCACATGCACACGCACCTCCGCTCACGCCCACCGCCGCATGGAGACACGCCGGGGGAACGCCTGGTGCGCCGGGCTGGATACGGGGTAGGGCTCCCATGCACACGCAACCTCCGCTCATGCCCACCGCCGCATGAAGACACGCCGGGGGAACGCCTGGGGGCCCAGCCGCCGGCAACGCCAGCACCGCAGCCGCAGTACCTCCAGCCTCATGAGCCTGGGCAGCGCTCCGTTGCACCCCGGCGGCGCCAGCTCAGGTGCCGCTAGCATGAGCACCAGCAGCGGCGGCGCGCCCCCCAGCCAGGGTGGCGGCCGCCGCGGCAAACACCACAGCAGCAACAGCAACCGCCACCGCCACGGCGCTGCCGTGGCCGGCGGGGGCTCATAATGCGGCCACCAGTGGGAGCGGCGAACCTTCGGCTGCTGACAGTGAATGTCAACGGCCTGGGCTCGCCGTTCAAGGCGCGGGCGCTGGTCTCGCACCTGCAGCAAGTTGGGGCGGATGTGGCGATGGTGCAGGAGACCCACGCTACTGACACGACGGCGCTGGAGTCTTGCCTTCGTGCCGCGCAGGGGGCGTGCCTTCCGTGGCGCCACTGCCTTGCTGCCAGCCCGGCAGCGTCGCCCCACTCCTGTGGGACGGCTGTCCTGGCGCGGAGTCGGCTGTCCCTTCCAGGCTGCGTACTGCAGCCGCCGTCAACGGATGCGGCGGGCCGTGTGGTATGTTGGGATTGGGACGTGGGTCACCTGCGCCTGCGCTTCGTGTGTGTGTATGCGCCCACGGCCGTGGCGGACAAGCCTGCCTTCTTTGCAGGGCTGCATACCCACCTGGCCACGGACAGGGTGCTTGTTGTCGGTGGGGACTGGAACTGTGTCACCGATGCCAGTCAGGAGGCGGCCCCTAGCCCGTCACGTGCTGCAGGTGCCCCGCAACTTGCCAGCCTCCTCGCCCAGTTCAGTCTGGTGGACCCTTGGGCGAGCAAGCGTGGCGGCGCCAAGGGCTACACGCATCCGGCCACGCCCAAGCCGGCCTCTCCCGCACGCCTGGATCGGTGGTATGTCAGTGCCACCGCGGCGCCGTGGGTGGTGGATGTCGCACGCACGTATGGGGCGCCTGGGGACCACAACGGTGTGCTGCTCACCCTGTCCTTGCCCGACCTGCCACATGCGCACCGGGAGCAGTGGCGCTTCCCCACGTACCTGCTGTTTCACCCCTCGCTGCGTTTGGAGCTCAAGCAGCGCTTGGAGGCGCACGTTGCCGCAAATCCCGTGGCCAGTACAGGTGACGGCGCTTGCACGCAATGGGAGGCGGACAAGTTCTTCTTGCGGGAGGCCGCCACCAGCATCCACCGTCGGCATGCACGCCAGACCCGGGACGGGCTGCATGGCGTGGTGCTGGCCGCAGACGCGGCCGCTGCCCTGGCCGACCGGCCGGGTGCCAGCGCCGCGCAGCGTCAGGCTGCGGCCATGGCCAACTTGGCGGTGCGGGAGGAGCGGGCAGCTGCCGCAGCGGCCAGCCACAATGCCCGCGCTGCACTGATGGAGGAGCATGGGGAGCGGGGCACTCGCTGGTTCCATCGGCAGGCTGACGAGCCAGCAGCCGGCGCACAGGAGCCCATCACACACTTGAAGGTGCCGGGGCAACCGGCGCCTGTGGCGCTCACGGGGCCGGGCACGCGCAACACTGTCTCCGCAGCCGCCGCAGCCATGTACAGCAGCACCAGCCCCACCGGCCTGTTCCGTGTGCAGCCGGTCTGTACGGCGTCGCAGCAACAGCTTCTGGCGGCCATCGACCGCAAGGTTCCGGCGGATCTGCAGGCCGCCGCAGAGGGGTCCGGTGACGGCGCCCTCAGTGATGCCGAGCTGATGGCAGCGCTGGCTGGCTCCGCCAATGGTAAAGCGCCTGGGTCGGACGGGGTCCCGTACGAGGTGTACAAGGTTTTCTGGGCGCTGCTGGGTCCGCGCTTGTGTGCTGCTGCTGCCGCTGCCTTTGCTGCCGCCGCAGACGCCCACGATGGCGGTGAAATGGCGGCGGCGCTGCCCGCCTCCTGGAGGGAGGGCATCATCACCCTCATCTACAAGGGCAAAAGCCTGGACCGCGCCGAGCTGGCGTCCTACCGGCCCATCACGCTGCTCAACTGCGACTTCAAGATGGTGTCCAAGGCCGTCAGCGCCCGCCTGCAGCCCGCCCTGGATGCAGTTGTGGATGAGCTGCAAACCGCGTTCATCACCGGCCGCTGGATTGGAGACAACGCGCTGTACCTCCAAGGCCTGATCGAATGGATGCGCCTGGACGTGGGCGCGGACGGCACGCCACGGCAGGGTGGTGCGCTGTACTTCTTGGACATTGAAAAGGCGTATGACCGGGTGCACCGGCAGTGGCTGTATGCGTCCGCGGAGGGACTTGGGTTTGGGCCGCGCATGCTGCGCTGGATCCGCCTGCTCACTGCCAACGGCTCTGCCCGCGTGTGTGTGAACGGGATGCTCTCTGACGCCTTCCCAGTGCTGAACGGCTTGCCGCAGGGCAGCACCGCCTCACCACCCCTGTGGGTCATCCAGATGCAGCCACTGACGTCCTTTCTGCGGCGGCAGGTGGAGCAAGGGGCACTGCGCACGCCCCTGTTACCCAGCGGCGAGCAGGCGCCACATGCTGCCCACCACGCTGATGACACGACCCTCACGGCGCGCGACCCGGCGGTGGACGGGCCGGTCCTGATGGCGGCAGTACAGCTGTTCTGCCGCGCGTCCAACGCCCGTGTCCATCCGGACAAGAGCAAGGCCATGGGCCTTGGCAGGTTTGCGCACCTGACGGGCCCTTGCCCACACACGGGGGTGCCGTTTACCACTGGCGCCGTGACGCACCTGGGTGTGCCCCTGTCATGGGACTCGGATGCGGCTGCAGCTGACTTGTATACCCGGCGGGCTCGCGGCATGGCGTTTGTGGCGCGTCTGTGGGCTGCCCTGTCTCTGACTCTCGTTGGCCGTGTGCACATTGCGAAGCAGGTGCTGGCGGCGAAGCTGGCCTACCACTTCAGCTTCCTCAACCCGTCGCCTGCGCAGCTGAAGGAACTCACCGACCTGGTGGACCACTTTGCTGCGCGCTCCATGCACGCTGCGGACGCCAGCCTGGTGTCGCACGGGAACCCGCTCCTGCTGCCAAAGCGGGAAACGGCATGTCTGCCGTACAAGGACGGGGGTGTCAACCACGTCGACCTGCCTGCGTTCCTGTCTGCCCTGCAAGCTAAGACTTTCGCCCTCCTTGCCCAGCCAGGCCGGCAACCCTGGAAGATGCTCACCCGGGCGCTGCTTACCCATGTGCACCCAGACTCCGCCACCACGTGGGCGTGGGTGTACAGCGACGCGCCGGCGCCAGCGGGGCTGCCTGCCCGGCTGGCGGCCGCGGTCGGCCACGTGCGGAGCGCGGGTGTGGAACAGCATCCGCCGCAGCCAGCCACTCAGCCGCCAGCGGCGCCGCCACAGTGGCGGGTTAGCCTGGACCAGCTGTGGGTGGCTAACGCTGCGGGGGCTGTGTCCTACGTCCATTACACGGGGCGGCTCTTGGAGCCTGGGCCTGGCGTGCTGCCCCCGGCGGTGGATGGGGCATGGCAGCCTGCCTGTGTGCTGCAGCACCGCAAGCCGCGGCACCTGTGGACCTTTGAAGAGCGGGCGGCGTACGATGCAGCATCACCAGGGGACCGGGCGGGGGCGTGGCCTCGGGCGCCGTACTTCCTGGCGCCGGAGGCTGGGGTGGTGGTGCACCCGGAGCACTGCCGGATTGCGGGTGTCAGCTTGGCGGACTACACGGTGCGGGACGTGCGGCGGGCCATCACCGCGGCTAACCCGGCCGCACCTCCGGCTCCGGCACGCCCTGCAGCCATGCCGTGCCCGGCGCCAGCACAGCAGGCGGGGGCTTCGGGGACACAGCCGGCGGCACAGTCGCGGCTGGTGGAGCGGGAGGCGGAGTGGCAGCGTGCAGCGGCGCAGCTGACCACCACGGCGGCGCAGCATTTCCACAATAACCCGGTGGCTCTGGACCCCTGGCTCCACCGCACCTCTGCGGCAGCCGGGCTGCAGAACACGCCGGCGAGAGAACTGCAGTCGTATGCGTCCCCGTCCCAGCAGTCAGGTGAGGGGCCGCGGCGGTCCGCGCGGCTGCAGGAGCAGGCGGCGGGCGGGGCGGGGCCTAGCACAGGGCCTGCCATGGCGGCGGCGGCAGCAGCAGCGGCAGTGGAGGGCGACCCTCGCATGCCACCCCCGGATGCGTCCCTTCTGCGGGGTACGTGGCGGAGGCTGTGGGACAGCCACGCCAGTCGGGGGGCTAAGGTACTTGTGTACCGGCTGCAACATGCTTACCTGCCTTGCGGGCTGTACAGGGCGGGCAAGGGCATTCGTCCACGGGTGACCACGAAAAAAAAAAAAAAACCACGGGGTGCGGGGGGTTGGGGGCGCACTGTCCTCACCCCGCCTGCGGGCCACCTGGCCCGCGGGCGTGGGCCAGCCTGACGCACATCTTCCTGGAGTGTCCAGCTTATGCGCAGGCGAGGACGTGGCTGCAGCAGCTGTGGGCCTGCGTTGCGCCCCAGGCAGCGGCGCCGCCAGTGACGGACGCGGGCTTCATGCTGGGGGACCGCATGGGTATGTGGGCCTCAGGCCCGCGGGGGGCGGGCGCGCTGCTGTGGAGCACTTTGCGGGCCACCTTCTTGTACGCCGTCTGGTGTGCGTACTGGTCCCGCGAGCCTGCTAAGCAGACGTCGGAGCATGTGGTTCGGGAGGTAGTCAGCGAGCTGCGCAGGGTGATGCGGCTGCGCTTCACTGCCGCCACGCTAACCCCTGAAACCCTGTCGGCTCTGCCCACTCAGCTTCTCACCGCACAGCTCAAGGCGGCTAAGCTGGAGCACTTTGTTGCCATCTGGACGGCGGGTGGCGCGCTGTGTGAAGTGGAGGAGGTTCAGGGTGGGTCACCGAAGTTGAACTTGCGGCTGACGCTTGCATCACCTGTGCAGGCCCCCTAGGTTTCCTTTTGGGCGGCGGTTCGTTCCAGGCGCTGGCGTGGCGTATTATCGTCATCAGCTTATCTGGCGCCCATGTGTTTTAGCTCTGGCTGGCGTCGCAGCGCCTGGGCGGCTGTGGGACTTCCTGCACAGCGCGTCTTGCAGCGGACTGGAGCCCGCTTAGTCAGCGCCACATCCGGCCCGCTTAGTTTTCTGCTTGTGTCTCCTCTGCCGGTTCTCCTGGGGTGTTGCTTAAGCAACCGACTTGTGGGGGTGGGGTGGGTTTGGGCGGGGCGAGTGCGTAGCGCTGGTGTTTTCTTTTCTGGCGCGCGGTGGTGGTGGTTCTTGCGGTTAGGCTGTGGTGTAGGTTGGTGCTTGGGTTAGGTCCGGCGGTGTTTTTGTGCAACCCCTCCCGGGGGGCGGGGGGGCCAGCCTCCTGCTCTGTCTGCCGGGTCGGGGTGGGGTGTGGTGGGATGGATGGGGGTGTTTGGTGGCGGTTTTCGAGGTGTTTGCTTTCTGTTTTCTTCTCTTTTCTTCTCTTCTTGCCCTGTCAGGGTTCTGGTCTCGGGGACCAGGCTGCTTTCAGGCAGCAGGGGGGCAGCGCGTCTGCCCCTGTTCAACCTTGTAAGGATGATTCCTCAAAAAAAAAAAAAACTGTGTCACCGATGCCAGTCAGGAGGCGGCCCCTAGCCCATCACGTGCTGCAGGTGCCCCGCAACTTGCCAGCCTCCTCGCCCAGTTCAGTCTGGTGGACCCTTGGGCGAGCAAGCGTGGCGGCGCCAAGGGCTACACGCATCCGGCCACGCCCAAGCCGGCCTCTCCCGCACGCCTGGATCGGTGGTATGTCAGTGCCACCGCGGCGCCGTGGGTGGTGGATGTCGCACGCACGTATGGGGCGCCTGGGGACCACAACGGTGTGCTGCTCACCCTGTCCTTGCCCGACCTGCCACATGCGCACCGGGAGCAGTGGCGCTTCCCCACGTACCTGCTGTTTCACCCCTCGCTGCGTTTGGAGCTCCAGCAGCGCTTGGAGGCGCACGTTGCCGCAAATCCCGTGACCAGTACAGGTGATGGCGCTTGCACGCAATGGGAGGCGGACAAGTTCTTCTTGCGGGAGGCCGCCACCAGCATCCACCGTCGGCATGCACGCCAGACCCGGGACGGGCTGCATGGCGTGGTGCTGGCCGCGGACACGGCCGCTGCCCTGGCCGACCGGCCGGGTGCCAGCGCCGCGCAGCGTCAGGCTGCGGCCATGGCCAACTTGGCGGTGCGGGAGGAGCGGGCAGCTGCCGCAGCGGCCAGCCACAATGCCCGCGCTGCACTGATGGAGGAGCATGGGGAGCGGGGCACTCGCTGGTTCCATCGGCAGGCTGACGAGCCAGCAGCCGGCGCGCAGGAGCCCATCACGCACTTGAAGGTGCCGGGGCAACCGGCGCCGGTGGCGCTCACGGGGCCGGGCACGCGCAACACTGTCTCCGCCGCCGCCGCAGCCATGTACAGCAGCACCAGCCCCACCGGCCTGTTCCGCGTGCAGCCGGTCTGTACGGCGTCGCAGCAACAGCTTCTGGCGGCCATGGACCGCAAGGTTCCGGCGGATCTGCAGGCCGCCGCAGAGGGGTCCGGTGACGGCGCCCTCAGTGATGCCGAGCTGATGGCAGCGCTGGCTGGCTCCGCCAATGGTAAAGCACCTGGGTCGGACGGGGTCCCGTACGAGGTGTACAAGGTATTCTGGGCACTGCTGGGTCCGCGCTTGTGTGCTGCTGCTGCCGCTGCCTTTGCTGCCGCCGCAGACGCCCACGATGGCGGTGAAATGGCGGCAGCGCTGCCTGCCTCCTGGCGGGAGGGCATCATCACCCTCATCTACAAGGGCAAAAGCCTGGACCGCGCCGAGCTGGCGTCCTACCGGCCCATCACGCTGCTCAACTGCGACTTCAAGATGGTGTCCAAGGCCGTCAGCGCCCGCCTGCAGCCCGCCCTGGATGCAGTTGTGGATGAGCTGCAAACCGCGTTCATCACCGGCCGCTGGATTGGAGACAACGCGCTGTACCTCCAAAGCCTGATCGAATGGATGCGCCTGGACGTGGGCGCGGACGGCACGCCACGGCAGGGTGGTGCGCTGTACTTCTTGGACATTGAAAAGGCGTATGACCGGGTGCACCGGCAGTGGCTGTATGCGTCCGCGGAGGGACTTGGGTTTGGGCCGCGCATGCTGCGCTGGATCCGCCTGCTCACTGCCAACGGCTCTGCCCGCGTGTGTGTGAACGGGATGCTCTCTGACGCCTTCCCAGTGCTGAACGGCTTGCCGCAGGGCAGCACCGCCTCACCACCCCTGTGGGTCATCCAGATGCAGCCACTGACGTCCTTTCTGCGGCGGCAGGTGGAGCAAGGGGCACTGCGCACGCCCCTGTTACCCAGCGGCGAGCAGGCGCCACCGGCTGCCCACCACGCTGACGACACGACCCTCACGGCGCGCGACCCGGCGGTGGACGGGCCGGTCCTGATGGCGGCAGTACAGCTGTTCTGCCGCGCGTCCAACGCCCGTGTCCATCCGGACAAGAGCAAGGCCATGGGCCTTGGCAGGTTTGCGCACCTGACGGGCCCTTGCCCACACACGGGGGTGCCGTTTACCACTGGCGCCGTGACGCACCTGGGTGTGCCCCTGTCATGGGACTCGGATGCGGCTGCAGCTGACTTGTACACCCGGCGGGCTCGCGGCATGGCGTTTGTGGCGCGTCTGTGGGCTGCCCTGTCTCTGACTCTCGTTGGCCGTGTGCACATTGCGAAGCAGGTGCTTTTTTTTTTTTGAGGAATCATCCTTACAAGGTTGAACAGGGGCAGACGCGCTGCCCCCCTGCTGCCAGAAAGCAGCCTGGTCCCCGAGACCAGAACCCTGACAGGGCAAGAAGAGAAGAAGAGAGAAGAAAACAGAAAGCAAACACCTCGAAAACCGCCACCAAACACCCCAAACCATCCCACCCCACCCCACCCCGACCCGGCAGACAGAGCAGGAGGCTGGCCCCCCCGCCCCCCGGGAGGGGTTGCACAAAAACATCGCCAGACCTAACCCAAGCACCAACCTACACCACAGCCTAACCGCAAGAACCACCACCACTGCGCGCCAGAAAAGAAAACACCAGCGCTACGCACTCGCCCCGCCCAAAACCCACCCCACCCCCACAAGTCGGTTGCTTAAGCAACACCCCAGGAGAACCGGCAGAGGAGACACAAGCAGAAAACTAAACGGGCCAGATGTGGCGCTGACTAAGTGGGCTCCAGTCCGCTGCAAGACGCGCTGTGCAGGAAGTCCCACAGCCGCCCAGGCGCTGCCACTCCTGCCAGAGCTAGTACTCATGGGCGCCAGACAAGCTGATGATGATAATACGCCACGCCAGCGCATGGAAAGAACCGCCGCCCAAAAGGAAACCTAGGGGGCCTGCACAGGTGATGCAAGCGTCAGCCGCAAGTTCAACTTCGGTGACCCACCCTGAACCTCCTCCACTTCACAAAGCGCGCCACCCGCCGACCAGATGGCAACAAAGTGCTCCAGCTTAGCCGCCTTGAGCTGTGCGGTGAGAAGCTGTGTGGGCAGAGCCGACAGGGTTTCAGGGGTTAGCGTGGCGGCAGTGAAACGCAGCTGCATCACCCTGCGCAGCTCGCTGACGGTGCTGGCGGCGAAGCTGGCCTACCACTTCAGCTTCCTCAACCCGTCGCCTGCGCAGCTGAAGGAACTCACCGACCTGGTGGACCACTTTGCTGCGCGCTCCATGCACGCTGAGGACGCCAGCCTGGTGTCGCATGGGAACCCGCTCCTGCTGCCCAAGCGGGAAACGGCCTGTCTGCCGTACAAGGACGGGGGTGTCAACCATGTCGACCTGCCTGCGTTCCTGTCTGCCCTGCAAGCTAAGACTTTCGCCCTCCTTGCCCAGCCAGGCCGGCAACCCTGGAAGATGCTCACCCGGGCGCTGCTTACCCATGTGCGCCCGGACTCCGCCACCACGTGGGCGTGGGTGTACAGCGACGCGCCGGCGCCAGCGGGGCTGCCTGCCCGGCTGGCGGCCGCGGTCGGCCACGTGCGGAGCGCGGGTGTGGAACAGCATCCGCCGCAGCCAGCCACTCAGCCGCCAGCGGCGCCGCCGCAGTGGCGGGTTAGCCTGGACCAGCTGTGGGTGGCTAACACTGCGGGGGCTGTGTCCTACGTCCACTACACGGGGCGGCTCTTGGAGCCTGGGCCTGGCGTGCTGCCCCCGGCGGTGGATGGGGCGTGGCAGCCTGCCTGTGTGCTGCAGCATCGCAAGCCGCGGCACCTGTGGACCTTTGAAGAGCGGGCGGCGTACGATGCAGCATCACCAGGGGACCGGGCGGGGGCGTGGCCTCGGGCGCCGTACTTCCTGGCGCCGGAGGCTGGGGTGGTGGTGCACCCGGAGCACTGCCGGATTGCGGGTGTCAGCTTGGCGGACTACACGGTGCGGGACGTGCGGCGGGCCATCACCGCGGCTAACCCGGCCGCACCTCCGGCTCCGGCACGCCCTGCAGCCATGCCGTGCCCAGCGCCAGCACAGCAGGCGGGGGGTTCGGGGACACAGCCGGCGGCACAGTCGCGGCTGGTGGAGCGGGAGGCGGAGTGGCAGCGTGCAGCGGCGCAGCTGACCACCACGGCGGCGCAGCATTTCCACAATAACCCGGTGGCTCTGGACCCCTGGCTCCACCGCACCTCTGCGGCAGCCGGGCTGCAGAACACGCCGGCGAGAGAACTGCAGTCGTATGCGTCCCCGTCCCAGCAGTCAGGTGAGGGGCCGCGGCGGTCCGCGCGGCTGCAGGAGCAGGCGGCGGGCGGGGCGGGGCCTAGCACGGGGCCTGCCACGGCGGCGGCGGCAGCAGCAGCGGCAGTGGAGGGCGACCCTCGCATGCCGCCCCCGGATGCGTCCCTTCTGCGGGGTACGTGGCGGAGGCTGTGGGACAGCCACGCCAGTCGGGGGGCCAAGGTACTTGTGTACCGGCTGCAACATGCTTACCTGCCTTGCGGGCTGTACAGGGCGGGCAAGGGCATTCGTCCACGGGTGACCATGGGGTGCGGGGGGTTGGGGGCGCACTGTCCTCACCCCGCCTGCGGGCCACCTGGCCCGCGGGCGTGGGCCAGCCTGACGCACATCTTCCTGGAGTGTCCAGCTTATGCGCAGGCGAGGACGTGGCTGCAGCAGCTGTGGGCCTGCGTTGCGCCCCAGGCAGCGGCGCCGCCAGTGACGGACGCGGGCTTCATGCTGGGGGACCGCATGGGTATGTGGGCCTCAGGCCCGCGGGGGGCGGGCGCGCTGCTGTGGAGCACTTTGCGGGCCACCTTCTTGTACGCCGTCTGGTGTGCGTACTGGTCCCGCGAGCCTGCTAAGCAGACGTCGGAGCATGTGGTTCGGGAGGTGGTCAGCGAGCTGCGCAGGGTGATGCGGCTGCGCTTCACTGCCGCCACGCTAACCCCTGAAACCCTGTCAGCTCTGCCCACTCAGCTTCTCACCGCACAGCTCAAGGCGGCTAAGCTGGAGCATTTTGTGGCCATCTGGGCGGCGGGTGGCGCGTTCTGTGAAGTGGAGGAGGTCCAGGGTGGGTCACCGAAGTTGAACTTGCGGCTGACGCTTGCATCACCTGTGCAGGCCCCCTAGGTTTCCTTTTGGGCGGCGCTTCTTTCCAGGCGCTGGCGTGGCGTATTATCGTCATCAGCTTATCTGGCGCCCATGTGTTTTAGCTCTGGCTGGCGTCGCAGCGCCTGGGCGGCTGTGGGCCTTCCTGCACAGCGCATCTTGCAGCGGGCTGGAGCCCGCGTAGTCAGCGCCACATCTGGCCCGTTTAGTTTTCTGCTTGTGTCTCCTCTGCCGGTTCTCCTGGGGTGTTGCTTAAGAAACCGACTTGTGGGGGTGGGGTGGGTTTGGGCGGGGCGAATGCGTAGCACTGGTGTTTTCTTTTCTGGCGCTCGGTGGTGGTGGTTCTTGCCCGGTCCGGCTTTGTTGTAGGTTGGTGCTTGGGTTAGGTCTGGCGGTGTTTTTGTGCAACCCCTCCCGGGGGGCGGGGGGGCCAGCCTCCTGCTCTGTCTGCCGGGTCGGGGTGGGGTGTGGTGGGATGGGTGGGGGTGGTTGGTGGCGGCTTTCGAGGTGTTTGCTTTCTGTTTTCTTCTCTTTTCTTCTCTTCTTGCCCTGTCAGGGTTCTGGTCTCGGGGACCAGGCTGCTTTTAGGCAGCAGGGGGGCAGCGCGTCTGCCCCTGTTCAACCTTGTAAGGATGATTCCTCAAAAAAAAAAAGCAGGCGGTTCCACCAGCACTGGGGTGGGATTGGGTGTTTAAGATGAGGGCCGTAGGCGGCGCCGGCGCGGGTGGGCGCAACGGCAGCGGTGCGGCGGTTGCCCCCCCTACAGGCCATGGCTGCTGTCGTCGCAGGCTCTCATGCTTGACCCATGCTGCCCCCCACCGGCGGCACCCCAGCGGCTGCACAGGCAGCCGCTCAACCGCAGCAGGCAGTTCCGCCAGCACTGGCGTGGGATTGGGTGCTTAAGATGAGGGCCGTAGGCGGCGCCGGCGCGGGTGGGCGCAACGGCCGCGGTGCGGCGGTGCCCCCTTCCCCCCTGCAGGCCATGGCTGCTGTCGCCGCCAGCGCTCAAGCTGGACCCGTGCTGCCCCCCACCGGCGGCACCCCAGCGGCTGCACAGGCAGCCGCTCAACCGCAGCAGGCAGTTCCGCCAGCACTGGCGTGGGATTGGGTGCTTAAGATGAGGGCCGTTGGCGGCGCCGGCGCGGGTGGGCGCAACGGCCGCGGTGCGGCGGTGCCCCCCCCCCCTACAGGCCATGGCTGCTGTCGCCGCCGGCGCTCAAGCTGGACCCGTGCTGCCCCCCACCGGCGGCACCCCAGAGGCTGCACAGGCAGCGGCTCAACAGGCAGCAGGCGGTTCCACCAGCACTGGGGTGGGATTGGGTGTTTAAGATGAGGGCCGTAGGCGGCGCCGGCGCGGGTGGGCGCAACGGCAGCGGTGCGGCGGTTGCCCCCCCTACAGGCCATGGCTGCTGTCGTCGCAGGCTCTCATGCTGGACCCATGCTGCCCCCCACCGGCGGCACCCCAGCGGCTGCACAGGCAGCCGCTCAACCGCAGCAGGCAGTTCCGCCAGCACTGGCGTGGGATTGGGTGCTTAAGATGAGGGCCGTCGGCGGCGCCGGCGCGGGTGGGCGCAACGGCCGCGGTGCGGCGGTGCCCCCTTCCCCCCTACAGGCCATGGCTGCTGTCGCCGCCAGCGCTCAAGCTGGACCCGTGCTGCCCCCCACCGGCGGCACCCCAGCGGCTGCACAGGCAGCCGCTCAACCGCAGCAGGCAGTTCCGCCAGCACTGGCGTGGGATTGGGTGCTTAAGATGAGGGCCGTCGGCGGCGCCGGCGCGGGTGGGCGCAACGGCCGCGGTGCGGCGGTGCCCCCTTCCCCCCTACAGGCCATGGCTGCTGTCGCCGCCAGCGCTCAAGCTGGACCCGTGCTGCCCCCCACCGGCGGCACCCCAGAGGCTGCACAGGCAGCCGCTCAACAGGCAGCAGTCGGTTCCACCAGCACTGGCGTGGGATTGGGTGCTTAAGATGAGGGCCGTAGGCGGCGCCGGTGCAGGTGGGCGCAACGGCCGCGGTGCGGCGGTGCCCCCCCCCCTACAGGCCATGGCTGCTGTCGCCGCCGGCGCTCAAGCTGGACCCGTGCTGCCCCCCGCCGGCGGCACCCCAGAGGCTGCACAGGCAGCGGCTCAACAGGCAGCAGTCGGTTCCACCAGCACTGGCGTGGGATTGGGTGTGTAAGATGAGGGCCGTAGGCGGCGGCGGCGCGGGTGGGCGCAACGGCAGCGGTGCGGCGGTTGCCCCCCCTACAGGCAATGGCTGCTGTCGTCGCAGGCTCTCATGCTGGACCCATGCTGCCCCCCACCGGCGGCACCCCAGCGGCTGCACAGGCAGCCGCTCAACCGCAGCAGGCAGTTCCGCCAGCACTGGCGTGGGATTGGGTGCTTAAGATGAGGGTTGTAGGTGGCGCCGGCGCGGGTGGGCGCAACGGCCGCGGTGCGGCGGTGCCCCCCCCCCCCCCCCCACAGGCCATGGCTGCTGTCGCCGCCGGCGCTCAAGCTGGACCCGTGCTTCCCCCCACCGGCGGCACCCCAAAGGCTGCACAGGCAGCGGCTCAACAGGCAGCAAACGTTTCCACCAGCACTGGCGTGGTATTGGGTACTTAAAATGAGGGCCGTACGCGGCGGCGGCGCGGGTGGGCGCGGTGCGGCGGTTGCCCCCCCTACAGGCCATGGCTGCTGTCGTCGCAGGCTCTCATGCTGGACCCATGCTGCCCCCCACCGGCAGCACCCCAGCGGCTGCACAGGCAGCCGCTCAACAGGCAGCAGTCGGTTCCACCAGCACTGGCGTGGGATTGGGTGCTTAAAATGAGGGCCGTAGGCGGCGCCAGTGCAGGTGGGCGCAACGGCCGCGGTGCGGCGGTGCCCCCCCCCCTACAGGCCATGGCTGCTGTCGCCGCCGGCGCTCAAGCTGGACCCGTGCTGCCCCCCGCCGGCGGCACCCCAGCGGCTGCACAGGCAGCGGCTCAACAGGCAGCAGTCGGTTCCACCAGCACTGGCGTGGGATTGGGTGTGTAAGATGAGGGCCGTAGGCGGCGGCGGCGCGGGTGGGCGCAACGGCAGCGGTGCGGCGGTTGCCCCCCCTACAGGCAATGGCTGCTGTCGTCGCAGGCTCTCATGCTGGACCCATGCTGCCCCCCACCGGCGGCACCCCAGCGGCTGCACAGGCAGCCGCTCAACCGCAGCAGGCAGTTCCGCCAGCACTGGCGTGGGATTGGGTGCTTAAGATGAGGGTTGTAGGTGGCGCCGGCGCGGGTGGGCGCAACGGCCGCGGTGCGGCGGTGCCCCCCCCCCCCCCCCCCACAGGCCATGGCTGCTGTCGCCGCCGGCGCTCAAGCTGGACCCGTGCTGCCCCCCACCGGCGGCACCCCAGAGGCTGCACAGGCAGCCGCTCAACAGGCAGCAGTCGGTTCCACCAGCACTGGCGTGGGATTGGGTGCTTAAAATGAGGGCCGTAGGCGGCGCCAGTGCAAATGGGCGCAACGGCCGCGGTGCGGCGGTGCCCCCCCCCCTACAGGCCATGGCTGCTGTCGCCGCCGGCGCTCAAGCTGGACCCGTGCTGCCCCCCGCCGGCGGCACCCCAGAGGCTGCACAGGCAGCGGCTCAACAGGCAGCAGTCGGTTCCACCAGCACTGGCGTGGGATTGGGTGTGTAAAATGAGGGCCGTAGGCGGCGGCGGCGCGGGTGGGCGCAACGGCAGCGGTGCGGCGGTTGCCCCCCCTACAGGCAATGGCTGCTGTCGTCGCAGGCTCTCATGCTGGACCCATGCTGCCCCCCACCGGCGGCACCCCAGCGGCTGCACAGGCAGCCGCTCAACCGCAGCAGGCAGTTCCGCCAGCACTGGCGTGGGATTGGGTGCTTAAGATGAGGGTTGTAGGTGGCGCCGGCGCGGGTGGGCGCAACGGCCGCGGTGCGGCGGTGCCCCCCCCCCCCCCCCCACAGGCCATGGCTGCTGTCGCCGCCGGCGCTCAAGCTGGACCCGTGCTTCCCCCCACCGGCGGCACCCCAGAGGCTGCACAGGCAGCGGCTCAACAGGCAGCAGACGTTTCCACCAGCACTGGCGTGGTATTGGGTACTTAAGATGAGGGCCGTACGCGGCGGCGGCGCGGGTGGGCGCGGTGCGGCGGTTGCCCCCCCTACAGGCCATGGCTGCTGTCGTCGCAGGCTCTCATGCTGGACCCATGCTGCCCCCCACCGGCAGCACCCCAGCGGCTGCACAGGCAGCCGCTCAACAGGCAGCAGTCGGTTCCACCAGCACTGGCGTGGGATTGGGTGCTTAAGATGAGGGCCGTAGGCGGCGCCAGTGCAGGTGGGCGCAACGGCCGCGGTGCGGCGGTGCCCCCCCCCCCTACAGGCCATGGCTGCTGTCGCCGCCGGCGCTCAAGCTGGACCCGTGCTGCCCCCCGCCGGCGGCACCCCAGCGGCTGCACAGGCAGCGGCTCAACAGGCAGCAGTCGGTTCCACCAGCACTGGCGTGGGATTGGGTGTGTAAGATGAGGGCCGTAGGCGGCGGCGGCGCGGGTGGGCGCAACGGCAGCGGTGCGGCGGTTGCCCCCCCTACAGGCAATGGCTGCTGTCGTCGCAGGCTCTCATGCTGGACCCATGCTGCCCCCCACCGGCGGCACCCCAGCGGCTGCACAGGCAGCCGCTCAACCGCAGCAGGCAGTTCCGCCAGCACTGGCGTGGGATTGGGTGCTTAAGATGAGGGTTGTAGGTGGCGCCGGCGCGGGTGGGCGCAACGGCCGCGGTGCGGCGGTGCCCCCCCCCCCCCCCCCCACAGGCCATGGCTGCTGTCGCCGCCGGCGCTCAAGCTGGACCCGTGCTGCCCCCCACCGGCGGCACCCCAGAGGCTGCACAGGCAGCCGCTCAACAGGCAGCAGTCGGTTCCACCAGCACTGGCGTGGGATTGGGTGCTTAAGATGAGGGCCGTAGGCGGCGCCAGTGCAGATGGGCGCAACGGCCGCGGTGCGGCGGTGCCCCCCCCCCTACAGGCCATGGCTGCTGTCGCCGCCGGCGCTCAAGCTGGACCCGTGCTGCCCCCCGCCGGCGGCACCCCAGAGGCTGCACAGGCAGCGGCTCAACAGGCAGCAGTCGGTTCCACCAGCACTGGCGTGGGATTGGGTGTGTAAGATGAGGGCCGTAGGCGGCGGCGGCGCGGGTGGGCGCAACGGCAGCGGTGCGGCGGTTGCCCCCCCTACAGGCAATGGCTGCTGTCGTCGCAGGCTCTCATGCTGGACCCATGCTGCCCCCCACCGGCGGCACCCCAGCGGCTGCACAGGCAGCCGCTCAACCGCAGCAGGCAGTTCCGCCAGCACTGGCGTGGGATTGGGTGCTTAAGATGAGGGTTGTAGGTGGCGCCGGCGCGGGTGGGCGCAACGGCCGCGGTGCGGCGGTGCCCCCCCCCCCCCCACAGGCCATGGCTGCTGTCGCCGCCGGCGCTCAAGCTGGACCCGTGCTGCCCCCCACCGGCGGCACCCCAGAGGCTGCACAGGCAGCCGCTCAACAGGCAGCAGTCGGTTCCACCAGCACTGGCGTGGGATTGGGTGCTTAAGATGAGGGCCGTAGGCGGCGCCGGTGCAGGTGGGCGCAATGGCCGCGGTGCGGCGGTGCCCCCCACCCTACAGGCCATGGCTGCTGTCGTCGCAGGCACTCATGCTGGACCCGTGCTGCCCCCCGCCGGCGGCACCCCGACGGCTGCACAGGCAGCCGCTCAACCGCAGCAGGCGGTTCCACCAGTGCTGGCGTGGGATTGGGTGCTTAAGATGAGGGCCGTAGGCGGCTCGGGCACGGGTGGGCGCAACGGCAGCGGTGCGGCGGTGCCCCCCCCCCCCCCACACACACACAGGCCATGGCTGCTGTCGTCGCAGGCACTCATGCTGGACCCGTGCTGCCCCCCACCGGCGGCACCCCAGAGGCTGCACAGGCAGCGGCTCAACAGGCAGCAGGCGTTTCCACCAGCACTGGCGTGGGATTGGGTACTTAAGATGAGGGCCGTACGCGGCGGCGGCGCGGGTGGGCGCGGTGCGGCGGTTGCCCCCCCTACAGGCCATGGCTGCTGTCGTCGCAGGCTCTCATGCTGGACCCATGCTGCCCCCCACCGGCAGCACCCCAGCGGCTGCACAGGCAGCCGCTCAACCGCAGCAGGCAGTTCCGCCAGCACTGGCGTGGGATTGGGTGCTTAAGATGAGGGCCGTAGGCGGCGCCGGTGCAGGTGGGCGCAATGGCCGCGGTGCGGCGGTGCCCCCCCCCCCCTACAGGCCATGGCTGCTGTCGTCGCAGGCACTCATGCTGGACCCGTGCTGCCCCCCGCCGGCGGCACCCCGACGGCTGCACAGGCAGCCGCTCAACCGCAGCAGGCGGTTCCACCAGTGCTGGCGTGGGATTGGGTGCTTAAGATGAGGGCCGTAGGCGGCTCGGGCACGGGTGGGCGCAACGGCAGCGGTGCGGCGGTGCCCCCTCCCCCCCCACACACACACACAGGCCATGGCTGCTGTCGTCGCAGGCACTCATGCTGGACCCGTGCTGCCCCCCACCGGCGGCACCCCAGAGGCTGCACAGGCAGCGGCTCAACAGGCAGCAGGCGGTTCCACCAGCACTGGCGTGGGATTGGGTGTTTAAGATGAGGGTTGTAGGTGGCGCCGGCGCGGGTGGGCGCAACGGCAGCGGTGCGGCGGTTGCCCCCCCTACAGGCCATGGCTGCAGTCGTCGCAGGCTCTCATGCTGGACCCATGCTGCCCCCCACCGGCGGCACCCCAGCGGCTGCACAGGCAGCCAGTTGACCTTGCGGCTGACGCTTGCATCACCTGTGCAGGCCCCCTAGGTTTCCTTTTGGGCGGCGTTTCTTTCCAGGCGCTGGTGTGGCGTAGTATCATCATCAGCTTATCTGGCGCCCTTGTGGGTTAGCTCTGGCTGGCATCGCAGCGCCTGGGCGGCTGTGGGCCTTCCTGCACAGCGCGTCTTGCAGCGGGCTGGAGCCCGTTTAGTCAGCGCCACATCTGGCCCGTTTAGTCTTCTGCTTGTGTCTCCTCTGCCGGTTCTCCTGGGGTGTTGCTTAAGCAACCGACTTGTGGGGGTGGGGTGGGTTTGGGCGGGGCGAGTGCGTAGCGCTGGTGTTTTCTTTTCTGGCGCGCGGTGGTGGTGGTTCTTACGGTTAGGCTGTGGTGTAGGTTGGTGCTTGGGTTAGGTCTGGCGATGTTTTTGTGCAACCCCTCCCGGGGGGCGGGGGGGCCAGCCTCCTGCTCTGGCTGCCGGGTCGGGGTGGGGTGGGGTGGGATGGATGGGGGTGTTTGGTGGCGGTTTTCGAGGTGTTTGCTTTCTGTTTTCTTCTCTTTTCTTCTCTTCTTGCCCTGTCAGGGTTCTGGTCTCGGGGACCAGGCTGCTTTCAGGCAGCAGGGGGGCAGCGCGTCTGCCCCTGTTCAACCTTGTAAGGATGATTCCTCAAAACAAAAAGCCGCTCAACCGCAGCAGGCAGTTCCGCCAGCACTGGCGTGGGATTGGGTGCTTAAGATGAGGGCCGTAGGCGGCGCCGGCGCGGGTGGGCGCAACGGCCGCGGTGCGGCGGTGCCCCCCCCCCCCCTACAGGCCATGGCTGCTGTCGCCGCCGGCGCTCAAGCTGGACCCGTGCTTCCCCCCACCGGCGGCACCCCAGAGGCTGCACAGGCAGCCGCTCAACAGGCAGCAGGCGGTTCCACCAGCACTGGCGTGGGATTGGGTGCTTAAGATGAGGGCCGTAGGCGGCGGCGGCGCGGGTGGGCGCAACGGCAGCCGTGCGGCGGTTGCCCCCCCTACAGGCCATGGCTGCTGTCGTTTTTTTTTTTGAGGAATCATCCTTACAAGGTTGAACAGGGGCAGACGCGCTGCCCCCCTGCTGCCTGAAAGCAGCCTGGTCTCCGAGACCGGAACCCTGACAGGGCAAGAAGAGGAGAGAAGAGAAGAAAAACAGAAAACAAACACCTCGAAAACCGCCACCAACCACCCCCATCCATCCCACCCCACCCCACCCCACCCCGACCCGGCAGCCAGAGCAGGAGGCTGGCCCCCCCGCCCCCCGGGAGGGGTTGCACAAAAACATCGCCAGACCTAACCCAAGCACCAACCTACACCACAGCCTAACCGCAAGAACCACCACCACCGCGCGCCAGGAAAAGAAACACCAGCGCTACGCACTCGCCCCGCCCAACCCCACCCCACCCCCACAAGTCGGTTGCTTAAGCAACACCCCAGGAGAAGCGGCAGAGGAGACACAAGCAGAAAACTAAACGGGCCAGATGTGGCGCTGACTAAACGGGCTCCAGCCCGCTGCAAGACGCGCTGCGCAGGAAGTCCCACAGCCGCCCAGGTGCTGCGACGCCAGCCAGAGCTAAAACACATGGGCGCCAGATAAGCTGATGACGATAATACGCCACGCCAGCGCCTGGAAAGAACCGCCGCCTAGGGGGCCTGCACAGGTGATGCAAGTGTCAGCCGCAAGTTCAACTTCGGTGACCCACCCTGAACCTCCTCCACTTCACAAAGCGCGCCACCCGCCGTCCAGATGGCAACAAAATGCTCCAGCTTAGCCGCCTTGAGCTGTGCGGTGAGCAGCTGAGTGGGCAGAGCCGACAGGGTTTCAGGGGTTAGCGTGGCGGCAGTGAAACGCAGCCGCATCACCCTGCGCAGCTCGCTGACCACCTCCCGAACCACATGCTCCGACGTCTGCTTAGCAGGCTCGCGGGACCAGTACGCACACCAGACGGCGTACAAGAAGGTGGCCCGCAAAGTGCTCCACAGCAGCACTCCCGCCCCCCGCGGGCCTGAGGCCCACATACCCATGCGGTCCCCCAGCATGAAGCCCGCGTCCGTCACTGGCGGCGCCGCTGCCTGGGGCGCAACGCAGGCCCACAGCTGCTGCAGCCACGTCCTCGCCTGCGCATAAGCCGGACACTCCAGGAAGATGTGCGTCAGGCTGGCCCACGCCCGCGGGCCAGGTGGCCCGCAGGCGGGGTGAGGACAGTGCGCCCCCAACCCCCCGCACCCCGTGGTCACCCGTGGCCGAATGCCCTTGCCCGCCCTGTACAGCCCGCAAGGCAGGTAAGCATGTTGCAGCCGGTACACCAGCACCTTTGCCCCCCGACTGGCGTGGCTGTCCCACAGCCTCCGCCACGTACCCCGCAGAAGGGACGCATGTCGTCGCAGGCTCTCATGCTGGACCCATGCTGCCCCCCACCGGCGGCACCCCAGCGGCTGCACAGGCAGCCGCTCAACCGCAGCAGGCAGTTCCGCCAGCACTGGCGTGGGATTGGGTGCTTAAGATGAGGGCCGTTGGCGGCGCCGGCGCGGGTGGGCGCACCGGCCGCGGTGCGGCGGTGCCCCCCCCCCCCTACAGGCCATGGCTGCTGTCGCCGCCGGCGCTCAAGCTGGACCCGTGCTGCCCCCCACCGGCGGCACCCCAGAGGCTGCACAGGCAGCGGCTCAACAGGCAGCAGGCGGTTCCACCAGCACTGGCGTGGGATTGGGTGTTTAAGATGAGGGCCGTAGGCGGCTCCGGCACGGGTGGGCGCAACGGCAGCGGTGCGGCGGCGCCCCCCCCCCCCACACACACACAGGCCATGGCTGCTGTCGTCGCAGGCACTCATGCTGGACCCGTGCTGCCCCCCACCGGCGGCACCCCAGAGGCTGCACAGGCAGCGGCTCAACAGGCAGCAGGCGGTTCCACCAGCACTGGCGTGGGATTGGGTGTTTAAGATGAGGGTTGTAGGTGGCGCCGGCGCGGGTGGGCGCAACGGCAGCGGTGCGGCGGTTGCCCCCCCCCCTACAGGCCATGGCTGCTGTCGTCGCAGGCACTCATGCTGGACCCGTGCTGCCCCCCGCCGGCGGCACCCCGACGGCTGCACAGGCAGCCAGTTGACCTTGCGGCTGACGCTTGCATCACCTGTGCAGGCCCCCTAGGTTTCCTTTTGGGCGGCGTTTCTTTCCAGGCGCTGGTGTGGCGTAGTATCATCATCAGCTTATCTGGCGCCCTTGTGGGTTAGCTCTGGCTGGCATCGCAGCGCCTGGGCGGCTGTGGGCCTTCCTGCACAGCGCGTCTTGCAGCGGGCTGGAGCCCGTTTAGTCAGCGCCACATCTGGCCCGTTTAGTCTTCTGCTTGTGTCTCCTCTGCCGGTTCTCCTGGGGTGTTGCTTAAGCAACCGACTTGTGGGGGTGGGGTGGGTTTGGGCGGGGCGAGTGCGTAGCGCTGGTGTTTTCTTTTCTGGCGCGCGGTGGTGGTGGTTCTTACGGTTAGGCTGTGGTGTAGGTTGGTGCTTGGGTTAGGTCTGGCGATGTTTTTGTGCAACCCCTCCCGGGGGGCGGGGGGGCCAGCCTCCTGCTCTGTCTGCCGGGTCGGGGTGGGGTGGGGTGGGATGGATGGGGGTGTTTGGTGGCGGTTTTCGAGGTGTTTGCTTTCTGTTTTCTTCTCTTTTCTTCTCTTCTTGCCCTGTCAGGGTTCTGGTCTCGGGGACCAGGCTGCTTTCAGGCAGCAGGGGGGCAGCGCGTCTGCCCCTGTTCAACCTTGTAAGGATGATTCCTCAAAAAAAAAAGCCGCTCAACCGCAGCAGGCAGTTCCGCCAGCACTGGCGTGGGATTGGGTGCTTAAGATGAGGGCCGTAGGCGGCGCCGGCGCGGGTGGGCGCAACGGCCGCGGTGCGGCGGTGCCCCCCCCCCTACAGGCCATGGCTGCTGTCGCCGCCGGCGCTCAAGCTGGACCCGTGCTTCCCCCCACCGGCGGCACCCCAGAGGCTGCACAGGCAGCCGCTCAACAGGCAGCAGGCGGTTCCACCAGCACTGGCGTGGGATTGGGTGCTTAAGATGAGGGCCGTAGGCGGCGGCGGCGCGGGTGGGCGCAACGGCAGCCGTGCGGCGGTTGCCCCCCCTACAGGCCATGGCTGCTGTCGTTTTTTTTTTTGAGGAATCATCCTTACAAGGTTGAACAGGGGCAGACGCGCTGCCCCCCTGCTGCCTGAAAGCAGCCTGGTCTCCGAGACCGGAACCCTGACAGGGCAAGAAGAGGAGAGAAGAGAAGAAAAACAGAAAACAAACACCTCGAAAACCGCCACCAACCACCCCCATCCATCCCACCCCACCCCACCCCACCCCGACCCGGCAGCCAGAGCAGGGTAACCTTGTAAGGATGATTCCTCAAAAAAAAAAAAGCAGGAGGCTGGCCCCCCCGCCCCCCGGGAGGGGTTGCACAAAAACACCGCCAGACCTAACCCAAGCACCAACCTACACCACAGCCTAACCGCAAGAACCACCACCACCGCGCGCCAGGAAAAGAAACACCAGCGCTACGCACTCGCCCCGCCCAACCCCACCCCACCCCCACAAGTCGGTTGCTTAAGCAACACCCCAGGAGAAGCGGCAGAGGAGACACAAGCAGAAAACTAAACGGGCCAGATGTGGCGCTGACTAAACGGGCTCCAGCCCGCTGCAAGACGCGCTGCGCAGGAAGTCCCACAGCCGCCCAGGTGCTGCGACGCCAGCCAGAGCTAAAACACATGGGCGCCAGATAAGCTGATGACGATAATACGCCACGCCAGCGCCTGGAAAGAACCGCCGCCTAGGGGGCCTGCACAGGTGATGCAAGTGTCAGCCGCAAGTTCAACTTCGGTGACCCACCCTGAACCTCCTCCACTTCACAAAGCGCGCCACCCGCCGTCCAGATGGCAACAAAATGCTCCAGCTTAGCCGCCTTGAGCTGTGCGGTGAGCAGCTGAGTGGGCAGAGCCGACAGGGTTTCAGGGGTTAGCGTGGCGGCAGTGAAACGCAGCCGCATCACCCTGCGCAGCTCGCTGACCACCTCCCGAACCACATGCTCCGACGTCTGCTTAGCAGGCTCGCGGGACCAGTAGCCATCTACGCCACCCTCAGGAAAACCCACGGCGCCCCGCTTATCCTGCTGGGCCTACCTGTATACGCCACGTGCCGCGCCGTAGCTGTTAAACCGGCCTACACCATGCGTACACTGCTCACCATTCTCCTCCTGCTTATGAACATTCAAGCCACGGCTGAAGCACCCGAACTAACACCCGCAGCTGCCCCACTCGCCATGCAACTCCTCACCCGCATCCCGGGTTCACCAACCCTTAACACCGGAGTCGTGGGGCTCACCTACCTCCTATCGCAAACTCATGTGCACCCCCAGCCCGCATGCCTAGCTCTCACAACCAACCTTGCCACCTATCGCTACCTGATTGATGTTACAACCCCATGGTCACACACACTTGGCAGCCCGACACCCCCTCCCATACACCTCAGAGGAGGCAACCCAATTGGACACACACCGGCACCCGAACGAGTGGCTGCTGCTACTGAGTCCGGGCGCAAACCTGAGCGAATCCAATGGCCCAGACAAATACAACACACCTTCTTCCGGGAGCAACAACAACTCAACTTCTGCACTGTACACGCCATAAACAATATGCTGGGCAAACCGTGGTTACTGGCTACAGATGTGCTTGCCTTCTGCCAGGCCGCGCATACTGCATTGGCTGACACGCCTGCCCTACACACCCTATGGGGTCACCACTTCCGACACCATGGACTCTTCCATGAAGCTGCTATCAACCACTACCTGCGACACCGCCCCCCAGCCGTGGACCACACAGGGGCACGACTACTCCTGCGCACAGTCGCCAAAGCACTAGCCCCGGGACACACGCAAGAACATATTGTAAGCCTTCTCCCCGACTGTTCCAAGGGCCTTGGTCTTATGGTGCACGACGGGCGCCATGCATATGCCATCCGCAAAGAGAATGACACCTGGTACCTCGTCGACTCACTGGCACACATTGGGCGCAAGCCTATGACGCAGGAACTCTGGGCTGCCACCAAGGGGGATCTCTTCTGCCTCCACCCCCTACACCCGGACATGCCCCCTGACCCCCTAACATACCCCACCATCCCGGGCCTCCCGGAACCCCCACCACCCCTGACGCCCACCACCCAACCCAGACCCAGGAAAGGGACTGTCCAACTAACCCTCCACACCACAATGACCCGCACCTTGAACCGTGCACCACTGAACCCCAACCCGGAAAACTCCACGACCAGCAACAGAGCGCAGACCCGCCCCCAGACCCAAACCACCCTCGCCAACCTAGTGGCACGATCCCAAACACACGCCGAGCCCCAAGGCACCCAACCTACACCGCCAGAAGACCCCCAGGAGCCGCCCCCACACACGCACGCACCCACACATGAGCACGGCCGCCCCCCCACTCCCCCAAGTGCAGCCCGCCCCACAAGGCGCCTGCGCCGCAACGACCAAATCAGCCCCCACAGCCCCACCAGACACCGTACCCAACAGGATACCACAACAGAAAACCAACAACCCCAGGTCCCACCGCCCGCCAACGACCCAGTCCCTACGCCACAACCCCGCCCAACATGGGCCCAAGTCCTCACAAACAATGCCACCGCAGTTGGTACCGCAGCACTCCACGTGTTAAACCGCCTATCACCCGCCCCACGACACCGACCCGACACCCCCACCAGTGCGGCCCGCCCCACACAACGCCCGCGCCAGGAATCACCAGGCAGCCCCACAACCCACACTGCAACCGCTCTCCCGGACCCACCGCCAACCAACCCCACCGCAACCCAGCCCGTAACGGAACAGGCAGCTGAACCCGCCGCCAGCTGGCTCCATGTTGTCACACACAATGTGCGCGGGCTGAGCACCAACCTCCTGTCCACCATGTGCCACCTGCGGGAATGGGACGCGGATATTGTGATCCTGACCGAAACAAAGCTAGGCCCGCGCACGCGCTGGCTCAAAGACTGCCTCCGACACGAAAACCTGGCCTACCGCACCATCACCTCGACCAAACCAGGGACCGAGCACTACAAACGGCGATCAGCCGGCGTACTGATGGCGGTCTCTGCACGGTACCACTCAGGCGGACAACTCCACATACCCCCAACCCCACCCAACCTCCTGGGCCACCTGGCCCACTGCACTATCCGCACACCACACAGCATCCCCCTGCATATACTAGGCGTATACTGCCCCGAAGACATGCCCACACGCCGCCGCATATACACCTACTGCACCTCCACATTAAAAGCAGCGGCCGCCGCAGGCGAGCACGTCCTAATCGGTGGCGACTTCAACGCCGTACTGACCGCAGCAGACCGGACAGGGCCCCTCGATGACGCTGACAGACACCATGCACGGTTTGTCTCATCCCACCGGCTGCACCGCATCACCGAGCCGAACGGCACCACCAGTATGACGTACTACCAAACACGTGACGGTCACCCTCAAGCCATCAGCCGCATCGATGATATCCTCATCTGCCAGCACACGTCGAACGCCCTAGCAGCTGCCGCAACGGAGCCAGGCGGAAATACGCCAACACTCAAAGTCCAACCCAGCGGCGGGCTATTCGACCATTCCTCAGTCCACATCCACCTTCCCACTTTTCCCATGCGCCTATGGACTGCACCCACGGGCAACCGCACGGGCAATACCACACAACCCCCAACGGGGCCCTGGCCACAAGTGGTGCTCCCTATCTCCACCTCCACCCTGGAGGCTGTAAGAACAAAAATTGAACACACACTTGCCTCACCCATAGCCAACCTCGCTGCTGCTCTCCAACCGGCCTCCACCGCTATCCGAGACCACCTCGATCGCTACACTACCGGAGCCACCAACGCCACCGAGCTTGACACCCAACTAAGAAGAGACCCCGCCGTCCAAGCCCCGAACCTCGACGCACTGGCAGGACAACTCCACGACATACTCAAAGACGGCTTGAACATCCTCGTGGATATGTGCCCCAAGAAACCGCCGCGGACCGGCGCCTTCGCCCCCCGGCGGATTAGCAAGAAGATACGTCGGGCACACGAGGAACTACGGCAACTCCGAGCGGCCATCGCAGACAACGACACCCTACATACACCCGGAAATACCGCCACGGGAGCGCCAACCCCGCCACAACCCAACCCCTGTCCTCCGACAGAGGGCGAACCCACAACCCCAACCCCCACCCGAGGCCCCCGACCGCCACCGCCCAACCAAACCGTATCCGACCTCATCAACAAAATCAAGCATGTTGGAAGCACACTACGCCAAACCCTCAAAAAGTTAACACAATCAGAGGTACAAAAATCCAGAGCCCGCTTCCAACACAAACTAGCCACGAGAGCTAAACAAGCACACAAAGACATCTTCTCCAATCAAGAACAGGCCCGGGGTATCCCCGCCGTCCTACATCCCCACACCAAAGCACACTGTACGGACAAAGCTTCCATCTTGGAGGCCATCCATACATATTTCCAGGACCAAGGGGCCACCATCACTGGGCCGCGCACCGGCAACTATAAACCCGAAGACAGACATCCGAACACCAGGTACCCATTTGACCCCAGCAACAGAACCGCACCCGACACTTTCAAACTGCACAGTACATGCAGCCCGATTAGCCACGCACTGCTACCAAGCATCTCCGACAGCGCCAATTTTGACACATGCATAGACCACCTAAGCAGAAACAAATCCCCGGGACCCGACGGCATCCCAAACGAGCTACTACGCGCCTTACCGACACCCCTGCGCACGGCACTCCACAACCTACTTATCCTAATGTGGGTCAGGGCCCACACACCTGCCTCGTGGACTGCCAGCGAGACTGTCCTGCTCCCCAAACCTGGAGACCCCCTGCTGCTTAAGAACTACCGCCCTATTGCCCAAGCCAACACCACGTATAAGCTCTGGACTAGTCTCATCACGGTGGCCATCTCTGACATATCACACGACCTAGACCTGTTCAGTGAAACCCAAGAAGGCTTCCTACGCTACCGTAACACGGAACGTCAGACCTTAAACCTCGTTCACGCCCTAGAAGACGCCGGCCTGACCAACCAGGATATCTATGTTATGTACGCAGACTTCTCAAGCGCCTTCAACACCATATCACATGACCGCCTACTGGAAATCATGTGGGACCTGGGGATGCCCCATGACTTGATACGCGTCGTACAAAACCTTTACGCAAATGTCCGTACTTACATACGCACTGAACACGGCCTTACCTCCCCGGTACACATTGAACGAGGCACAGTCCAGGGCGACACACTCTCCCCCGTACTCTTTCTGATGTTTATCGAACCGCTTATACGGTGGCTCCATGTAGGAGGCCGCGGCTACTCCTACGGTTGCTTACCAAACCACCTCAACAACAGGTACCACTGCTCCTCAGCCGCCTACGCCGACGACCTAGCGGTGCTTACAAACACCTTGAGCGACCTACGCATTCAATGCGACAAAATCCACCGCTACTCGGCATGGGCGGGCCTCCAGGTGAACCACGCCAAATGCCGAGTCACGGGCATCCTGCACCGAAGAGCCCAGCAGGACAAAGGCCTGAACGGTCCCACCTGCAACCGTACTCTCAAATCAATGCTCGAAAACAAAATCCATATTGGCGACAAACCTGTGCCTTACCTCCCCGCAACCGAACCCTTCAAATACCTTGGAGTACAGATAACCATGAACTTGCACTGGGGACCCCAGTTTGCTTACCTATGCGATGCCATCAAAGAAAAAAGTGCCAACCTGCAAACGTCTCTCGCGTCACCAGAACAATGCCTGCGAGTTATAAAATCCTGCATACAGTCTATGGCAGCATACAGCTTTGCGGTTATGCCGTACACGGAGAACGACATCCGCACCCTCGACGCCATGATTGCGCGGCTGGCAAAGAAGTGTTACCGCCTCACCCCTGGGTTCCCGACACGTGCCACACTTGCCCCTGCGGACATGTCAGGCCTTGGGGTTGGCTCCCTCCTGCCCTTATATGCCCAAAAAGCCACACGGGCTTTGACCCTTGCCCTGAACGACCCCGGCAGACTAGGCATGGTCACGCATGCCCTGCTGGAACTACAAAGCCGCATCGCCGGCACGGCAGCCATACACAAACTACGTCGGGAAAGCCACTTCTACACCACACTCAAACAACTCAGTATCATGCGAGAATACGACATCACCCTGTGGGACCACGGAGCGCCGTATGCCGGCCCCATCAACACCATCCTCCAAGCAGTGAACCGTAACCCCCGACCTATCCCACACCACCTCGTACATACGCTGGCGCAGGCCGGCCTGGACCTCAGAGCCCTGATAAGCACGGAACGCACGAAAGAAGGCCTAACCTGCCTGATTCCCTCCGACTCCCTGTTCCTCCGCCTCCCCCGTAACCAATGCAAACGTCAACACCGTATCGCGCTGAACAGGCTGAGCCTATGCCTTAGTGCCGAAGGTGCCCCAACCCGCGCGGCTCCATATGACCAGCCGGAGACCTACAACTGCCACCTGCCCCTCCCTCAGCAATACCGTGCCCTCCCGGTGACACCCGCCTTCGCGGCCCTGCTCCCGCAATCCGCCACAGCCACCGGCGCCCCCCAGACCACTCTCATGGCTCACCGTCAACATATGAACACCCTACACCCCGAGCCCAACTCGACCCAACCACACGCGCCCACCGCTTTTAATGCAACCGCACCACCCCGGGCCGCCCAGCCCCGAGGCGTGCCCACGCGCCAAGCTGCCCTCACCCGCCACCTTCGCCCCGTCGAGACTGCATGCACACTGGCGACCATACCCGCACCACCGACGCAGGCAGGCACGCCCGACCCGAACCAAACCGCCACACCCATCGCCCTAGCCCAGGGTACAGCACCCACCCTGCCCTCCGCCGACACTCCAGCTACGCAGCCTCAAACTCAAACCAACACCAACAAACGCAAGCGGATTAATCTGCAGGTTAAGAAAGTGAAAGGACCGTCCGCCTCTAAACGCCTGGAACGGAGAATCGAAGCGGAGCCACGACACGACCCACTGGGCACGCGAGGACAACGCGACCACACAGGGAGACACGGCTTTGTCTTGGACCACGGCGAACCCGTGGCAGGAGACACCGTACCCGCTGACTTTGTCATGTGGGCCCCGCGCTTCTACTCCATGCTGCAAAAAGACATGAGCGGGAAAACACACATACCCCGCCTTGGCATCCCGCCTGGGAAACAGAAGTTCCCAACTACGCTACCGCGCCCACGCTACGCTCGACAAATACCCACACACCTGACCACCCCGTATTTCCTAAACGACGGGGAACCACACAACCCAGTCCAAACCTACCTTCGCGACCACAATGCAACAAAGGCCCCAATATGCGCGTATGACACGCCCGCCCGATGGGCACAGGCCGGAGACTTCATTATTGAACCTGAGCCTCCACGCTGGCCCACCATAACCGGGGCCGATCCCGCTAACCCTGACGACCCCCGTGAAGCCGACCCCGACCCCAATGGCATGTCCCGCAAAGCTTATATGGCAGAACGTGCACTCCTGAGACAACGCACACAACCCCAAGACGGACGCCCACGCCTGATCACCCGGTGGATGGGCATACGCGCGCAAGTAATGACTGGCGGCCTCCAATGGCCCAAGAATACCAGCGACGCCACACGCGCAGCCAGCCAGCTGATCTTCTCCCTCTACTATGACCTGGAATCCGTATCACACGTCCACGCTGGCCCAATCCACAAACTGATTGCTGCGCCGGCCCGCAACGAACGCCCTCAAACCGCCCTATACTATGAAGTGGCCTGGAAGCCGACCACCATTGTGCGCGGAGCCGCTGCGGCCTATACGATCATGAAATACACGGGAACACCACACGCTCACCTTGCCTACGGGCAGAGCTGCAGCCGGTACTTCGTACACATGCACTGGAACGTCACTAGCGAGCCCGCTAGCAAATGCCCTACACTCCAGGGATGGCAAGCCGCGCACGCTGCCCACCTCCAACGACTATCCCAACCCCCTAGCGAGCCTACGCCTCCCCCACCCCGCGACTCACACCTGTCACCAGCCCAACGACAGGGCCGGTGGACCCCACCAGACATGGAAGGAGCGGCGCGCCGACGCACCACCAGGCAGAACACTCAAATCAACACCAAACCGTGCAACCCCTACCACGACATCTACCCCACGGGCGCCTACACCATACAGATTACGGACACATACACAGATGCACAAACCCTTGCACATATACACGGCCCCGACGGACGCCACATTTCCAGCATCACCATGGGGACCCTACACACCCTCCACACCCGCTACAAACACGCCCTGGCCAGTAACCCAACCGAAACCGCATCTCTCCGTTCCCCCGGGGGTTTCCCCGAAGATGTTGCCAAATTACTCATCCGCACCCGTGTTGATGAAAAAGGCAAAACATGCAAAACAGCGCCGGCCCTCGAACGCTCCCTGCCGACGTGCCTAAAAACAACCCTACTCGACGCCTTGGCTGCGGCCCACCCCGACGAGACCAACCCGGCCCTCATGGAGCGCTTCGCCTCCCCACTCAACTGCTCCAACCGTGTATGCCAATACTGGAGTGCCCAACCGGCCGATGCCCTCTTCGGGGCCACAACGGACGCCCTGTCTGCCCCTTTCACCGGCCTCTCCATCGCCCACCCCGGCCCCAGCCCCGCCGCGTATACCAAAGCTCTGGCATGGGCCGTGGCGACCACAGAACTGCTCGAAGGGCAGATGGACCCGGCCATCACCCTCATGGTCATCCCGCACAACCACAAGAGCCCCCACACCCGCCTCTTCAGTAGCCCTCATGTCACACACATAGCGTACCTCCCGCCCGACACACCCGCAACCAACCTAGATGAGGGGCTAGGCGACCTTAGCCCGGCCATCACCCTACGACACGGGTTAGACCTCCTACTCGTAGCCAACACAACAGGGGTGCAGGCCTTCACGGCCCGCAACAACCTTGCCAACCTCCAAGCCGCCCTTACAGACATCGGGGCCCAACCGCCACGCCCCACCCACACCACAGCTGCGGTAGCGCGATGGCCGCGCCAAATCACCCTCCCCAGAGACCGCCACCAACCCACCTCACGGCCATACAGCCACCGAGCCCAAACCCGGGCACGACAGGCAACACACCGCACCCCGCCAACACCCCCGGCCCCGCCCACCTGCACAGTCTCCCCGCCCATCCAAGCGGAACTGAACGCCCTCCGGGACTGCTTCCCGGCCATCTCCCGGCCGCTCTATGACGCGGCCACTGTCATCTGGACGGACGGGTCGTGCATCAAAATCGCAGTAGGAGACGACGGTGCCGAAATGAACCAGCTTGGCGCCTGCGCCTGGACAGCGACAACGGGCGAACCACTCTACGTCGAACCAGGCGGCCTGAACAGCACCAATACCATTCAGCGTGCAGAACTATCCGCCATCCTGGCTGCGCTAAGACACTACCGCCCCCGCGCGCAACTCCTGGGGCTGACTAAGCTAGTGATTGCCAGTGACTCGCTGGTCTCACTGTACCTTATACGCAGAGCAATTAGCGACCCAATGAAACTGACGCTGTCCAAACACAAAAACCTCCTCAGCGACATTGTCAAGGAACTTAACGAGTGTGCCGACGAATTCCTCCCTGTCGTATTCCTAAAGGTACGCTCACACACAGGCCTGGCAGGAAACGATGAGGCCGACAAAGGCGCGGCCCTGGTAGCCCAGCGTGACGCGGGCGCAATGAGCCAAGCGGTGCACTTGCCACCTGACGAGCCCTGGGCTAACATATGGTGGCCCAAACGGAACTCCGACAACTTTTACATCAGCGACCTGAACAGGGGAGTCCTGTCCTCACTACCCCCGCGGGCACAATATGGATTTACAGACAGTACAGCTGTCCTCGACAATTGGGCCGCCGCAGCAGATGGCGCGTGCCCTCAATCAAGCAACCTAACCCTGGCCAGCCCCGCCCGCCACCCCTGGCTGGTAAAACAAATCCTGTACGCCAGATACGGCTACCTATTCAATGCCACCCTCAAACGCCGATATGGACTGGGCAGAAACGGTTTGTGCCCCCTTTGCGAGGCACCCGACTCAGGAGGGCATATCCTTGGAGGGTGCTCTCAGCGGCAGATGAAAGGCGCATACATCAACCGCCACAACATAGCTGTACAGCGAGTGGCTAAATGCATCTCCAAAGGAAGCTATGGCGGCGGCTACATGGTAATGGACGCGGGCCCACTTGCGGACCTGCCCGAGTATGCATCCGGCCAAAGACCCCCCACCTGGCTTTTCCGTAATGGCACACCCCCAGAGGTTATAGCCAGGCTCCGGCCAGACATTCTCTTCATCCCCGCCCTCGACACTACAACGACACAACGCGAAGACTATCGGCCACCCCGCAACCGCAGCCGCACACCAATCTATATCCTTGAAATAGGATACAGCTCTGACTCCCAACACCTACACAAACGAGAAGCGAAGTCCCAACAACACCAAGAACTCAAACAACTCCTAGAAGAAGCTGGATGGACCGTCCACTACTCACCCGCCGAGTGCATCGCCCTAGGCGTCACTGGTACCATACCCGCAAACCTGGTCCCACTCCTGACCACCCTAGGCGTGTCCTCCAAGGCGGCCAAAACCTGCGGACACAAGCTCCACCACCATGCCGTCAATAGTGCTGGAGGCATAATTAAAGCCCGCAGGATCATGGAATACGGGCACACGAGGACCCCAGGGTGATGTCCCCAGCCAGCCCCCCTCGCGTGGTGAGGCGGCAGGGTAGGGGATGGGCCCCTACACTGACCCGCCTTGCCCCGATAATCCACGCCAGGCCCTACGGGCCGGCGTTTCGATTATTATTATTATTCTCGCGGGACCAGTACGCACACCAGACGGCGTACAAGAAGGTGGCCCGCAAAGTGCTCCACAGCAGCGCTCCCGCCCCCCGCGGGCCTGAGGCCCACATACCCATGCGGTCCCCCAGCATGAAGCCCGCGTCCGTCACTGGCGGCGCCGCTGCCTGGGGCGCAACGCAGGCCCACAGCTGCTGCAGCCACGTCCTCGCCTGCGCATAAGCCGGACACTCCAGGAAGATGTGCGTCAGGCTGGCCCACGCCCGCGGGCCAGGTGGCCCGCAGGCGGGGTGAGGACAGTGCGCCCCCAACCCCCCGCACCCCGTGGTCACCCGTGGCCGAATGCCCTTGCCCGCCCTGTACAGCCCGCAAGGCAGGTAAGCATGTTGCAGCCGGTACACCAGCACCTTTGCCCCCCGACTGGCGTGGCTGTCCCACAGCCTCCGCCACGTACCCCGCAGAAGGGACGCATGTCGTCGCAGGCTCTCATGCTGGACCCATGCTGCCCCCCACCGGCGGCACCCCAGCGGCTGCACAGGCAGCCGCTCAACCGCAGCAGGCAGTTCCGCCAGCACTGGCGTGGGATTGGGTGCTTAAGATGAGGGCCGTTGGCGGCGCCGGCGCGGGTGGGCGCAACGGCCGCGGTGCGGCGGTGCCCCCCCCCCTACAGGCCATGGCTGCTGTCGCCGCCGGCGCTCAAGCTGGACCCGTGCTGCCCCCCACCGGCGGCACCCCAGAGGCTGCACAGGCAGCGGCTCAACAGGCAGCAGGCGGTTCCACCAGCACTGGCGTGGGATTGGGTGTTTAAGATGAGGGCCGTAGGCGGCTCCGGCACGGGTGGGCGCAACGGCAGCGGTGCGGCGGCGCCCCCCCCCCCCCACACACAGGCCATGGCTGCTGTCGTCGCAGGCACTCATGCTGGACCCGTGCTGCCCCCCACCGGCGGCACCCCAGAGGCTGCACAGGCAGCGGCTCAACAGGCAGCAGGCGGTTCCACCAGCACTGGCGTGGGATTGGGTGTTTAAGATGAGGGCCGTAGGCGGCGGCGGCGCGGGTGGGCGCAACGGCAGCGGTGCGGCGGTTGCCCCCCCTACAGGCAATGGCTGCTGTCGTCGCAGGCTCTCATGCTGGACCCATGCTGCCCCCCACCGGCGGCACCCCAGCGGCTGCACAGGCAGCCGCTCAACCGCAGCAGGCAGTTCCGCAAGCACTGGCGTGGGATTGGGTGCTTAAGATGAGGGCCGTAGGCGGCGCCGGCGCGGGTGGGCGCAACGGCCGCGGTGCGGCGGTGCCCCCCCCCCTACAGGCCATGGCTGCTGTCGCCGCCGGCGCTCAAGCTGGACCCGTGCTGCCCCCCACCGGCGGCACCCCAGAGGCTGCACAGGCAGCCGCTCAACAGGCAGCAGTCGGTTCCACCAGCACTGGCGTGGGATTGGGTGCTTAAGATGAGGGCCGTAGGCGGCGCCGGTGCAGGTGGGCGCAATGGCCGCGGTGCGGCGGTGCCCCCCCCCCTACAGGCCATGGCTGCTGTCGTCGCAGGCACTCATGCTGGACCCGTGCTGCCCCCCGCCGGCGGCACCCCAGAGGCTGCACAGGCAGCCGCTCAACCGCAGCAGGCGGTTCCACCAGTGCTGGCGTGGGATTGGGTGCTTAAGATGAGGGCCGTAGGCGGCTCGGGCACGGGTGGGCGCAACGGCAGCGGTGCGGCGGTTGCCCCCCCTACAGGCCATGGCTGCTGTCGTCGCAGGCTCTCATGCTGGACCCATGCTGCCCCCCACCGGCGGCACCCCAGCGGCTGCACAGGCAGCCGCTCAACCGCAGCAGGCAGTTCCGCCAGCACTGGCGTGGGATTGGGTGCTTAAGATGAGGGCCGTAGGCGGCGCCGGCGCGGGTGGGCGCAACGGCCGTGGTGCGGCGTTGCCCCCCCCCCCTACAGGCCATGGCTGCTGTCGCCGCCGGCGCTTAAGCTGGACCCGTGCTGCCCCCCACCGGCGGCACCCCAGAGGCTGCACAGGCAGCGGCTCAACAGGCAGCAGGCGGTTCCACCAGCACTGGCGTGGGATTGGTTGCTTAAGATGAGGGCCGTAGGCGGCGCCGGTGCAGGAGGGCGCAACGGCCGCGGTGCGGCGGTGCCCCCCCCCCCCCCACACACACAGGCCATGGCTGCTGTCGCCGCCGGCGCTCAAGCTGGACCCGTGCTGCCCCCCGCCGGCGGCACCCCGACGGCTGCACAGGCAGCCGCTCAACCGCAGCAGGCAGTTCCGCCAGCACTGGCGTGGGATTGGGTTTTTTTTTTTTTGAGGGATCATCCTTACAAGGTTGAACAGGGGCAGACGCGCTGCCCCCCTGCTGCCTGAAGACAGCCTGGTCCCCGAGACCAGAACCCTGACAGGGCAAGAAGAGAAGAAAAGAGAAGAAAACAGAAAGCAAACACCTCGAAAACTGCCACCAACCACCCCCATCCATCCCACCCCACCCCACCCCACCCCGACCCGGCAGACAGAGCAGGAGGCTGGCCCCCCCGCCCCCCGGGAGGGGTTGCACAAAAACACCGCCAGACCTAACCCAAGCACCAACCTACACCAAAGCCTAACCACAAGAACCACCACCACCGCGCGCCAGAAGAGGAAACACCAGCGCTACGCACTCGCCCCGCCCAATCCCACCCCACCCCCACAAGTCAGTTGCTTAAGCAACACCCCAGGAGAAGCGGCAGAGGAGACACAAGCAGAAAACTAAACGGGCCAGATGTGGCGCTGACTAGGCGGGCTCCAGCCCGCTGCAAGACGCGCTGCGCAGGAAGTCCCACAGCCGCCCAGGCGCTGCGACGCCAGCCAGAGCTAAAACACATGGGCGCCAGATAAGCTGATGACGATAAACGCCACGCCAGCGCCTGGAATGAAACGCCGCCCAAAAGGAAACCTAGGGGGCCTGCACAGGTGATGCAAGCGTCAGCCGCAAGTTCAACTTCGGTGACCCACCCTGAACCTCCTCCACTTCACAAAGCGCGCCACCCGCCGTCCAGATGGCAACAAAGTGCTCCAGCTTAGCCGCCTTGAGCTGCGCGGTGAGAAGCTGTGTGGGCAGAGCCGACAGGGTTTCAGGGGTTAGCGTGGCGGCAGTGAAACGCAGCTGCATCACCCTGCGCAGCTCGCTGACCACCTCCCGAACCACATGCTCCGACGTCTGCTTAGCCGGCTCGCGGGACCAGTACGCACACCAGACGGCGTACAAGAAGGTGGCCCGCAAAGTGCTCCACAGCAGCGCGCCCGCCCCCCGCGGGCCTGAGGCCCACATACCCATGCGGTCCCCCAGCATGAAGCCCGCGTCCGTCACTGGCGGCGCCGCTGCCTGGGGCGCAATGCAGGCCCACAGCTGCTGCAGCCACGTCCTCGCCTGCGCATAAGCTGGACACTCCAGGAAGATGTGCGTCAGGCTGGCCCACGCCCGCGGGCCAGGTGGCCCGCAGGCGGGGTGAGGACAGTGCGCCCCCAACCCCCCGCACCCCGTGGTCACCCGTGGCCGAATGCCCTTGCCCGCCCTGTACAGCCCGCAAGGCAGGTAAGCATGTTGTAGCCGGTACACCAGCACCTTTGCCCCCCGACTAGCGTGACTGTCCCACAGCCTCCGCCACGTACCCCGCAGAAGGGACGCATCCGGGGGCGGCATGCGAGGGTCGCCCTCCACCGCCGCCACTGCTGCCGCCGCCGCCGTGGCAGGCCCCGTGCTAGGTCCCGCCCCGCCCGCCGCCTGCTCCTGCAGCCGCGCGGAACGCCGCGGCCCCTCACCCAAGTGCTGGAACGGGGACGCATACGACTGCAGTTCTCTCGCCAGCGTGTTCTGCAGCCCGGCTGCCGCAGAGGTGCGGTGGAGCCAGGGGTCCAGAGCCACCGGGTTATTGTTGAAGTGCTGCGCCGCCGTGGTTGTCAGCTGCGCCGCTGCACGCTGCCACTCCGCCTCCCGCTCCGCCAGCCGCGACTGTGCCGCCGGCTGGGTCCCCGAACCCCCCGCCTGCTGTGCTGGCGCCGGGCACGGCATGGCTGCGGGGCGGGCCGGAGCCGGAGGTGCGGCCGGGTTAGCCGCGGTGATGGCCCACCGCACGTCCCGCACCGTGTAGTCCGCCAAGCTGACACCCGCAATCCGGCAGTGCTCCGGGTGCACCACCACCCCAGCCTCCGGCGCCAGGAAGTACGGCGCCCGAGGCCACGCCCCCGACCGGTCCCCTGGTGATGCTGCATCGTACGCCGCCCGCTCTTCAAAGGTCCACAGGTGCCGCGGCTTGCGATGCTGCAGCACACAGGCAGGCTGCCACGCCCCATCCACCGCCGGGGGCAGCACGCCAGGCCCAGGCTCCAAGAGCCGCCCCGTGTAGTGGACGTAGGACACAGCCCCCGCAGCGTTAGCCACCCACAGCTGGTCCAGGCTAACCCGCCACTGTGGCGGTGCCGCTGGCGGCTGAGTGGCTGGCTGCGGCGGATGCTGCTCCACGCCCGCGCTCCGCACGTGGCCGACCGCGGCCGCCAGCCGGGCAGGCAGCCCCGCTGGCGCCGGCGCGTCGCTGTACACCCACGCCCACGTGGTGGCGGAGTCCGGGCGCACATGAGTAAGCAGCGCCCGGGTGAGCATCTTCCAGGGTTGCCGGCCTGGCTGGGCAAGGAGGGCGAAAGTCTTAGCTTGCAGGGCAGACAGGAACGCAGGCAGGTCGACGTGGTTGACACCCCCATCCTTGTACGGCAGACAGGCGGTTTCCCGCTTGGGCAGCAGGAGCGGGTTCCCGTGCGACACCAGGCTGGCGTCCTCAGCGTGCATGGAGCGCGCAGCAAAGTGGTCCACCAGGTCGGTGAGTTCCTTCAGCTGCGCAGGCGACGGGTTGAGGAAGCTGAAGTGGTAGGCCAGCTTTGCCGCCAGCACCTGCTTTGCAATGTGCACACGGCCAACGAGAGTCAGAGACAGGGCAGCCCACAGACGCGCCACAAACGCCATGCCGCGAGCCCGCCGGGTGTACAAGTCAGCTGCAGCCGCATCAGAGTCCCACGACAGAGGCACACCCAGGTGCGTCACGGCGCCAGTGGTAAACGGCACCCCCGTGTGTGGGCAAGGGCCCGTCAGGTGCGCAAACCTGCCAAGGCCCATGGCCTTGCTCTTGTCCGGATGGGCACGGGCGTTGGACGCGCGGCAGAACAGCTGTACTGCCGCCATCAGGACCGGCCCGTCCACTGCCGGGTCGCGCGCCGTGAGGGTCGTGTCGTCAGCGTGGTGGGCAGCAGGCGGCGCCTGCTCGCCGCTGGGTAACAGGGGCGTGCGCAGTGCCCCTTGCTCCACCTGCCGCCGCAGAAAGGACGTCAGTGGCTGCATCTGGATGACCCACAGGGGTGGTGAGGCGGTGCTGCCCTGCGGCAAGCCGTTCAGCACTGGGAAGGCGTCAGAAAGCATCCCGTTCACACACACGCGGGCAGAGCCGTTGGCAGTGATCAGGCGGATCCAGCGCAGCATGCGCGGCCCAAACCCCAGACCCTCCGCGGACGCATACAGCCACTGCCGGTGCACCCGGTCATACGCCTTTTCGATGTCCAAGAAGTACAGCGCACCACCCTGCCGTGGCGTGCCGTCCGCGCCCACGTCCAGGCGCATCCATTCGATCAGGCCTTGGAGGTACAGCGCGTTGTCTCCAATCCAGCGGCCGGTGATGAACGCGGTCTGCAGCTCATCCACAACTGCATCCAGGGCGGGCTGCAGGCGGGCGCTGACGGCCTTGGACACCATCTTGAAGTCGCAGTTGAGCAGCGTGATGGGCCGGTAGGACGCCAGCTCGGCGCGGTCCAGGCTTTTGCCCTTGTAGATGAGCGTGATGATGCCCTCCCGCCAGGAGGCGGGCAGCGCCGCCGCCATTTCGCCGCCATCGTGGGCGTCTGCAGCGGCAGCAAAGGCAGCGGCAGCAGCAGCACACAAGCGCGGGCCCAGCAGTGCCCAGAAAACCTTGTACACCTCATACGGGACCCCGTCCGACCCAGGCGCTTTACCATTGGCGGAGCCAGCCAGCGCTGCCATCAGCTCGGCATCACTGAGGGCGCCGTCACCGGACCCCTCTGCGGCGGCGTGCAGATCCGCTGGAACCTTGCGGTCAATGGCCGCCAGAAGCTGTTGCTGCGACGCCGTACAGACCGGCTGCACGCGGAACAGGCCGGTGGGGCTGGTGCTGCTGTACATGGCTGTGGCGGCGGCGGAGACAGTGTTGCGCGTGCCCGGCCCCGTCAGCGCCACAGGCGCCGGTTGCCCCGGCACCTTCAAGTGCGTGATGGGCTCCTGCGCGCCGGCTGCTGGCTCGTCAGCCTGCCGATGGAACCAGCGAGTGCCCCGCTCCCCATGCTCCTCCATCAGTGCAGCGCGGGCATTGTGGCTGGCCGCTGCGGCAGCTGCCCGCTCCTCCCGCACCGCCAAGTTGGCCATGGCCGCAGCCTGACGCTGCGCGGTGCTGGCACCCGGCCGGTCGGCCAGGGCAGCGGCCGCGTCTGCGGCCAGCACCACGCCATGCAGCCCATCCCGGGTCTGGCGTGCATGCCGACGGTGGATGCTGGTGGCGGCCTCCCGCAAGAAGAACTTGTCCGCCTCCCATTGCGTGCAAGCGCCGTCACCTGTACTGGCCACGGGATTTGCGGCAACGTGCGCCTCCAAGCGCTGCTCGAGCTCCAAACGCAGCGAGGGGTGAAACAGCAGGTACGTGGGGAAGCGCCACTGCTCCCGGTGCGCATGTGGCAGGTTGGGCAAGGACAGGGTGAGCAGCACACCGTTGTGGTCCCCAGGTGCCCCATACGTGCGAGCGACATCCACCACCCACGGCACCGCGGTGGCACTGACATACCACCGATCCAGGCGTGCGGGAGTGGCCGGCTTGGGTGTGGCCGGATGCGTGTAGCCCTTGGCGCCGCCACGCTTGCTCGCCCAAGGGTCCACCAGACTGAACTGGGCGAGGAGGCTGGCAAGTTGCGGGGCACCTGCAGCACGTGACGGGCTAGGGGCCGCCTCCTGACTGGCATCGGTGACACAGTTCCAGTCCCCACCGACAACAAGCACCCTGTCCGTGGCCAGGTGGGGATGCAGCCCGGCAAAGAAAGCAGGCTTGTCCGCCACGGCCGTGGGCGCATACACACACACGAAGCGCAGGCGCAGGTGACCCACGTCCCAATCCCAACATACCACACGGCCCGCCGCATCCGTTGACGGCGGCTGCAGTACGCAGCCTGGAAGGGACAGCCGACTCCGCGCCAGGATAGCCGCCCCACAGGAGTGGGGCGACCCTGCCGGGCTGGCAGCGAGGCAGTGGCGCCACGGAAGGCACGCCCCCTGCGCGGCACGGAGGCAAGACTCCAGCACCGTCGTGTCAGTAGCGTGGGTCTCCTGCACCATCGCCACATCCGCCCCAACTTGCTGCAGGTGCGAGACCAGCGCCCGCGCCTTGAACGGCGAGCCCAGGCCGTTGACATTCACTGTCAGCAGCCGAAGGTTCGCCGCTCCTACTGGTGGCCGCATTATGAGCCCTCGCCGGCCACGGCAGCGCCGTGGCGGTTGCGGTTGCTGTTGCTGCTGTGGCGATTGCGGCGGTGGCCGCCACCCTGGCTGGGGGGCGCGCCGCCGCAGCTGGTGCTCATGCTAGCGGCGCCTGAGCTGGCGCCGCCGGGGCGCAGTGGAGCGCTGCCCAGGCTCATGAGGCTGGAAGTACTGCGGCTGCGGTGCTGGCGTTGCCGGCGGCTGGGCCCCCCAGCACCGCCGGGGTCCGCCGGCCCACGCTTAGCGGACCGCAGGGTGCGGGCGTCTAGGAGCACGTAGTCCATGTAGGCCGTCTGCACCTGCTGCGCGGCGTCATCCAGCTGCTCCGTCACGTCGGAAGGCAGGGGCGTGCCTGCAGGCTGGGCTGAGTACAGGCGCCACCAGCCAGTGAACTCGTCGCGCAGCTGTGCCAGGACGGCGGTACGGCCTGCCGGCACACGGCAGACAGCCCAGTCCGGTACGGTGGCGCCCTGGTCACGGAGGTAGCCGAGGAGGCGGCCACCAAGCGCGTCGCGGCCAAGCTGCGCCCACTCATACCCCTGCACATCTGCGCAGCGGTTCTGGTAAGTCACGAGGTCAGAGCCGATGGCAACACACGTGTCGCGGGTCAGGCAAACGGCCCCGTACTCCGCCTCACTGCCCGCACCCCCACCAGCGCGCCCAGCCGTGTCGGCCGAAACCCCAGCCGGCACGCCCAGGCCCCTGCCCCTGCCCTTACCACCACCCGCCGGTTGTGACGTCTGCAGCGGCGGCCCCGCCTGGGGCGGCGGCTGGGGCACTGCCCGCCCCGCTCCTCCACCTTGGCGCCCCGACCCGCTGCCCCCACCAGCCTGCTGTCCCCCCGCCGGCCGCCCAGTGGGCACGTGCGGCGGCGAGCTAGCACTGTCCTGCGGGGGAGGCAGCCCGCCGCCCAAGCGCCCTGCCCTCTGCTGCGGAAGCTGGGCGGGGCCACTGCGCCCTTTGGAGCGGGGCTGTTGCTGCGGCGGCGGCTGCGGTGCGTGCGCGGCTGGTTGCACCCGTCGCCCACGCCCGGACGCCGCTGTGGCAGCGCCATCACCCGCCCCGTCCTGTCCCCCCAGTGTGGCCAGGACCCCAAACCGGGAGCCGGTCCGGGGCATAAGCGACTGCACCTGGCGCTGCTGCTCCTGCTGCTGCTGTTGCTGTACCTGCCGTTGCTGCTGGAGAGTGAGTTCCGCCAAATCGGCCAAGTACCGCCGCATCACAACTTGCAGCTTCTGCTCCTGCCTAGCAGCTGCCCGCTGATCAAAGGGCGGCTGCGGCGTGGGAGCCCTACTTGGCTGCTGCTGCGCGCCAGCCGGCCCGGCATCGGCAGTGTGACGCCTGGCCGCCAGCGGCCCCCCCACACCTGCCGACGGCTGCCCCCCGCTAAGCCCTCCCGCTGCCACCCGCTGCTGTGGAGAGGGCTGCTGCTGCCGCTCGGCCCTCAGGGGAGCTGCAGCAGCACGGGTGCTTCCCCCCGCCACCAGAGCAGGCAGCGAGGGCGAGGCCATGGCGGGTGGTCCGCTGGCGCCACCAGCGGCAGCCGCTGCGTCACCCAAACCCGCCGCCTCCTGCATCTGCACGTCCCCCACGTGGTCAACTATGTCAACACGTTGCCCACGCCGTGACGCCGCCGTGCTAGCGCCACCGCCCGCCCCGTCCTGCCCCCCCCCGCATGGCCAGGACCCCAAACCGGGAGCCGGTCCGGGCCCTGGGCGACTGCCCCTGGCGCTGCAGCTCCTGCTGCTGCTGTTGCTGTAACCGCCGTTGCTGCTGGAGATTGAGTTCCGCCAAATTGGCCAAGTACCGCTGCATCACAGCGGTCTGCTCCTGATCCTGCCCGGCGGCGGCCCGCTGATCCAAGGGCGGCCGTGGCGCGTGAGCGCCACTGTGCTGCTGCTGCGCGTCAGCCGGCCCAGCACCGGCAGGGCGAGGCCTGGCCGCCGGCAGCCCCCCCACGCCTGCCGCCGGCTGGACCCCGCTAAACCCTCCCGCTGTCACGCGCTGCTGCGAAGAGGGCTGCTGCTGCAGCGCGGCCCGCAGGGCAGCCGCAGCAGCACGGTTGCTTCCCCCCGCCACCAGAACTGGCAGCGGGGGCGGGGCCCCGCTGTGTGGCCCGCTGGCGCCACCAGCTGCAGCCGCCACATCACCCAAACCCGCCGCCTCCTGCATCTGCACGTCCCCCACGTGGTCAACGATGTCCGCTGCAGTCGCCATGGCAGCCGCGGGCCTCACCCGACCCAAGGTGTTGCCACCCAGGTCGGCGACCCCGGCTGCAGCCGGAGCAGGGCTGCCTGCCGCAGCTGTCGTGGCCGTCCCAGCCGCCTGGGGGGCGCCACGGACCTCCACCTGCATGGGCTCCTCACCGGGCATCTCAAACTTGGCACAGTGCAGGTGAGAGAGCTGCGGGTCCCAGATGGGGCCCCGCACACAGGCAAAGATGTGGTTGGTGATGCCCTGGCCTGCGGGGGCCTGGGGCTCCCCCTTGGGGCCCACCGATTTGGCGCACTGCTCTGAGACCACATAAGCACACGCCAGGTTAGAGGGGTCCGAGGTGGTGGGATAGCCACCCGCCTGCAGCACCAAATCGGTGCGACCGCGGAAAGCCCCCCACACAGGGCCCCCTACCATCTTGACCGTGACGGTGTAGGTGCCCGGAATGATGGGCTGGGTGTCCACTGGCACGTGAACCGTGAGAACAGCCTGACCGCGCTGGAGCGGTACCGCCAGCGGCGACTTGCGCATGAGCTCCGCTGTGAAGGCTGCTTTGCTGGCGCTGGTCACGCGCCGGCTGAAGGCCAGCCCCGCAAACGTGCGGGAGGGGCGGCCTGTGCTGTGCAGAGAGTGGCCCTGCAGGAGCTGCGGCTGGTTGCCCTGCCGGCACATGGTGTCCAGCACTGACAGGGCAGCACTGGTCACTTCCCGGACGCTAGCTGAGGACAGCTGCTCGCCCTCTGGGAGCCCCGTGGTGGCACCCACCAGAAGGACTGGGTAGGTAGGCAGGCTGGGGCCCTGAGGCTGCGTCGTCAGGTCCTGCACGCCGTGCGCCAGGCTATGCGTGGACAGGGCAAGGTGGAGTTGCAGCCCGGGGCTGAAGAACGGGCTGGCAGCGTTGCCCCCACCTGCAGGGGTGCGGTCCGCTGCCAAGTCTGGCAGTGGGCGGTGATGCCCAAACGCAGGCCCCCCACACGGCACGGCCTGTGCTGCTGTGGCCGCGCCGTGTGCGGGTGTGCTGTATGGCTGGTGTTGGCCCCTGGTGGCTTGGCTGCGCTGAGACACCAGGCGGAACCGACCAGGATCACCCAGCAACTGCATAGCTGCCCAAGATCAGCACTCACAGGGCATCACAGCAGGGCGGGCGCCAGGCAGCCAGGCACCAGGCAACAAGGGCACGAAGACGAGCCACACCCCAAAAAAACAGCCAAGTGCTGCAGGGCTCCCCCGACCGCCACACCCAAAGCACCCTGCTGAACGCGCAGATGCAAATGACCAACCACAAAGGTTGATATGCCGCCTGCTCCAAGCTGGTGAGTGTGGTGCTCGCCGAGATGTTAAAATGCCGACAAGCGAAATGTCGCCAACTCCACGGCGACGCTCCTGAACCGCCAGAATCCTATTCCATAGCTGTGTCGAGTTCCAAAGCACAAGCCGACATAGGCTGAAGGGCGCTGGAGAGGGAGTGTCGCGCTACAGCTGCAAAGTGGACTGACGAAAAACGAGCACGCCCACAAATGCAAACTGCTTCACAGTGGTTCGTAGGCCCTAAGAAGCCGAATACAAGGGAAGCAAGTCAAACAGCGCGAGAGAAATGACGTCGACTGTTTCAAAGCTGTGCAGAAGGAAAGGAGAATGCAAGAATAGCAAGAGAAGAGAGTAGAGTAAAGTAAAGTAAAGTGGAGATAAAGATGGGTGCTTAAGATGAGGGCCGTTGGCAGCGCCGGTGCGGGTGGGCGCAACGGCCGCGGTGCGGCGGTGCCCCCCCCCCTACAGGCCATGGCTGCTGTCGCCGCCGGCGCTCAAGCTGGACCCGTGCTGCCCCCCACCGGCGGCACCCCAGAGGCTGCACAGGCATCACCCTGCGCAGCTCGCTGACCACCTCCCGAACCACATGCTCCGACGTCTGCTTAGCAGGCTCGCGGGACCAGTACGCACACCAGACGGCGTACAAGAAGGTGGCCCGCAAAGTGCTCCACAGCAGCGCGCCCGCCCCCCGCGGGCCTGAGGCCCACATACCCATGCGGTCCCCCAGCATGAAGCCCGCGTCCATCACTGGCGGCGCCGCTGCCTGGGGTGCGACGCAGGCCCACAGCTGCTGCAGCCACGTCCTCGCCTGCGCATACGCTGGACACTCCAGGAAGATGTGCGTTAGGCTGGCCCACGCCCGCGGGCCAGGTGGCCCGCAGGCGGGGTGAGGACAGTGCGCCCCCAACCCCCCGCACCCCGTGGTCACCCGTGGACGAATGCCCTTGCCCGCCCTGTACAGCCCGCAAGGCAGGTAAGCATGTTGCAGCCGGTACACCAGCACCTTTGCCCCCCGACTGGCGTGGCTGTCCCACAGCCTCCGCCACGTACCCCGCAGAAGGGACGCATCCGGGGGCGGCATGCGAGGGTCGCCCTCCACCGCCGCCGCTGCTGCCGCCGCCGCCGTGGCAGGCCCCGTGCTAGGTCCCGCCCCGCCCGCTGCCTGCTCCTGCAGCCACGCGGAACGCCGCGGCCCCTCACCTGAGTGCTGGGACGGGGACGCATACGACTGCAGTTCTCTCGCCGGCGTGTTCTGCTGCCCGGCTGCCGCGGAGGTGCGGTGGAGCCAGGGGTCCAGAGCCACCGGGTTATTGTGGAAGTGCTGCGCCGCCGTGGTGGTCAGCTGCGCCGCTGCACGCTGCCACTCCGCCTCCCGCTCTGCCAGCCGCGACTGTGCCGCCGGCTGGTTCCCCGAACCCCCCGCCTGCTGTGCTGGCGCCGGGCACGGCATGGCTGCGGGGCGGGCCGGAGCCGGAGGTGCGGCCGGGTTAGCCGCGGTGATGGCCCGCCGCACGTCCCGCACCGTGTAGTCCGCCAAGCTGACACCCGCAATCCGGCAGTGCTCTGGGTGCACCACCACCCCAGCCTCCGGCGCCAGGAAGTACGGCGCCCGAGGCCACGCCCCCGCCCGTTCCCCAGGTGATGCTGCATCGTACGCCACCCGCTCGTCAAAAGTCCACAGGTGTCGCGGCTTGCGATGCTGCAGCACACAGGCAGGCTGCCACGCCACATCCACCGCCGGGGGCAGCACGCCAGGCCCAGGCTCCAAGAGCCGCCCCGTGTAGTGGACGTAGGACACAGCGCCAGCAGCGTTAGCCACCCACAGCTGGTCCAGGCTAACCCGCCACTGTGGCGGCGCCGCTGGCGGCTGAGTGGCTGGCTGTGGCGGATGCTGTTCCACGCCCGCGCTCCGCACGTGGCCGACTGCGGCCGCCAGCCGGGCAGGCAGCCCCGCTGGCGCCGGCGTGTTTTTGTTTTTTTAAAAGTCATCCTTACAAGGTTGCGGTGGTAGACGCACTACCACCCTACTGCCAAGGCAGCCTGGATCATATCACAGAACCTCAATAGGGCCAGAGATCAGAGAAGAGAAGAGAAGTTTGTTCCACCACACACCTACTGGAAACCTCAACAGCCAGGTGACACCACACACCTACTGGAGTTCTCAACAGCAATGTGACAACTACAGCCACTGCCTTGACCACACAGATCATCTAGAGCTCTCCAGTTGACAGGCCCAGAGCTCCACTTGAATCTTGGATCTTGAACTTGAAAGCTCTCCAGTTGCAGGCCCAGAGCTCCAGCCTTGTACCCCAGAGACTCCCTGCACCACAGGGGGGGTCTACACACCACCAAGGTGTGGATGGGTTTTGGTAAACCAGGGCCCTTCCTGGTGGGGTGACCGGGATTCGAACCCAGGATCTCTCAAAGCCTTAACGAAATCGGCTTGAGTGTCTTAACCATTTAGACGACCCCCCCGTCGCTGTACACCCACGCCCACATGGTGGCAGAGTCCGGGCGCACATGGGTAAGCAGCGCCCGGGTGAGCGTCTTCCAGGGTTGCCGGCCTGGCTGGGCAAGGAGGGCGAAAGTCTTAGCTTGCAGGGCAGACAGGAACGCAGGCAGGTCGACGTGGTTGACACCCCCATCCTTGTACGTCAGACATGCCGTTTCCCGCTTTGGCAGCAGGAGCGGGTTCCCGTGCGACACCAGGCTGGCGTCCTCAGCGTGCATGGAGCGCGCAGCAAAGTGGTCCACCGCTTTCGCCGCCGGCGCTCAAGCTGGACCCGTGCTGCCCCCCGCCGGCGGCACCCCAGAGGCTGCACAGGCAGCCGCTCAACAGGCAGCAGGCGGTTCCACCAGCACTGGCGTGGGATTGGGTGCTTAAGATGAGGGCCGCAGGCGGCGCCGGCATGGGTGGGCGCAACGGCAGCGGTGCGGCGGTGCCCCCCCCCCCCTGGTTTTAGCTCTGGCTGGCGTCGCAGCGCCTGGGCGGCTGTGGGACTTCCTGCACAGCGCGTCTTGCAGCGGGCTGGAGCCCGCTTAGTCAGCGCCACATCTGGCCCGTTTAGTTTTCTGCTTGTGTCTCCTCTGCCGGTTCTCCTGGGGTGTTGCTTAAGCAACCGACTTGTGGGGGTGGGGTGGGTTTGGGCGGGGCGAGTGCGTAGCACTGGTGTTTCTTTTTCTGGCGCGCGGTGGTGGTGGTTCTTGCGGTTAGGCTGTGGTGTAGGTTGGTGCTTGGGTTAGGTTTTGCGGTGTTTTTTGTGCAACCCCTCCCGGGGGGCAGGGGGGCCAGCCTCCTGCTCTGTCTGCCGGGTCGGGGTGGGGGGAGGTGGGATGGGTGGGGGTGGTTGTTGGCGCTTTCGAGGTGTTTGCTTTCTGCTTTCTTCTCTTTTCTTCTCTTCTTACCCTGTCAGGGTTCTGGTCTCGGGGACCAGGCTGCCTTTAGGCAGCAGGGGGGCAGCACGTCTGCCCCTGTTCAACCTTGTAAGGATGATTCCTCAAAAAAAAGGCCATGGCTGCTGTCGCCGCCGGCGCTCAAGCTGGACCCGTGCTGCCCCCCGCCGGCGGCACCGCAACGGCTGCACAGTCAGCCGCTCAACCGCAGCAGGCAGTTCCACCAGTGCTGGCGTGGGATTGGGTGAATAATAATAATAATTACAACGCTGGCCCATAGGGCCTGGCATGGATTAACGGGGCAAGGTGACTAGGGCGAGAGGGCCCGCCCCCCTCACGCTGACGCCTCACCACGAAAGAGTCACAACCTCCGAAACTACAACCTCCAAGTCCTAGGCCGCTCTTCAAAGTCCACTACATCCAAGCCTGCACACCTAGCATATCGAGCTAGGGAAACGCCGCGTTATAGTAGTGGAGCACTGCCAGTTCGTGCAAACCGAGGAGCCATGGCGCTCCTCTTCGAGCCTTGGATCTTGAGCCTTGTCTTGAACCTTGGACCTCGCCACTAAATCGGACTTCTGCACCACGACCTTTCTAGGTTGCAGCGGGCACAAGCCCACAATTGCCACTAAGGGCAATTACCCATCGTTCGTGGGATCACCAATCGGTTTCGCACCAATCTTTCGCCTTTTGCATAATTGGGCTTTTATCCGGATTCGTACCCGGGTCCCTTCTGCCGTAAGGACGAGTCAAATCGCTAACTGAGTTAGCGATCCGGTGATGTGGGATTGGGTGCTTAAGATGAGGGCCACACACCCATGTCGTCACCCAGCATGAAGGCCGCGTCCGTCACTGGCGGCGCCGCTGCCTGGGGCGCAACGCAGGCCCACAGCTGCTGCAGCCACGTCCTCGCCTGTGCATAAGCTGGACACTCCAGGAAGATGTGCGTTAGGCTGGCCCACGCCCGCGGGCCAGGTGGCCCGCAGGCAGGCTGAGGACAGTGCGCCCTCAACCCCCCGCACCCCATGGTCACCCGTGGACGAATTCCCTTGCCCACCCGGTACAGCCCGCAAGGCAGGTAAGCATGTTGCAGCCGGTACACCAGCACCTTTGCCCCCCGACTGGCGTGGCTTTTTTTTTGAGGAATCATCCTTACAAGGTTGAACAGGGGCAGTGGCTGTCCCACAGCCTCCGCCACGCACCCCGCAGAAGGGACGCATCCGGGGGCGGCATGCGAGGGTCGCCCTCCACCGCCGCCGCTGCTGCCGCCGCCGCTGTGGCAGGCCCCGTGCTAGGTCCCGCCCCGCCCGCCACCTGCTCCTGCAGCCGCGCGGAACGCCGCGGCCCCTCACCCGACTGCTGGGACGGTGATGCATACGACTGCAGCTCTCTCGCCGGCGTGTTCTGCTGCCCGGCTGCCGTGGAGGTGCGGTGGAGCCAGGGGTCCAGAGCCACCGGGTTATTGTGGAAGTGCTGCGCCGCCGTGGTGGTCAGCTGCGCCGCTGCACGCTGCCACTCCGCCTCCCACTCCGCCAGCCGTGACTGTGCCGCCGGCTGGTTCCCCGAACCCCCCGCCTGCTGTGCTGGCGCCGGGCACGGCATGGCTGCGGGGCGGGCCGGAGCCAGAGGGGCGGCCGGGTTAGCCGCGGTGATGGCCCGCCGCACGTCCCGCACCGTGTAGTCCGCCAAGCTGACACCCGCAATAATAATAATAATAATATCTACGCAGGGCACAGGTGCCCGCGTGTCTTAAGGAGGAGTGAGACAAGCTCACCCCACCATCGGAAAACTTGATTTCCCTACCCCAGCTCCCCTGCGCGGGGGCCGCCATTGGCGGTCCCCTGGGTGCGGCCTCCCGGGCGGCATCGGGTGTTGGCAATGCCCATCTCTCGCTCTAGCCGGTAGTACAGGTTTGCGGTGCCCCGGAGTGTGGTGACGCTATGCATGTGGAGACGTGTGCAGCAGGCCTTGGCTGCCTGCGGTTTGGCTCCTAGGTCTTTGAGGAGAGTTTCAAGGGTACGGGGGACAGTGCCACCGTGGCCCAGTGTAATAACGTGTTTAGTATCGTAGTGCACAGTCCACCCTGCAGCTCGCATGGCAGTGGCAAGGGCGGCGTGCTGTGCTTGTTTTTGAATGAGCTTCTCGCTGTGGTGCAGGTCAGAGGTGTATCCAACTTCAAGGATGTACACTGGGTAGGCCCCTTTGTTGGCTGGTGGGGATGTCATGAAGTGTTCTGCTTCGGACCGGGGAAGGTTCAGGATAAACAGAATGTCAGGCCGCATCCTGTTGAGGTCTGCAGCGGGCACTTGCGGGCAGAGCCAGGACGGCGGCCGCATGCCCGCACAGTACTCAGGCAGTTCAGCTCGGGAGGTGGCATCCATTATCATGTAGCCACCACCGTTGTGACCATGGTGTAGGCATTCGGCAATCGTCCGCACTGCAGTGTTGTGTTTGGCTATCCTAGCGCCAACGAGTTGGGGGTGCGCGCAGTGGCCGGCAAGGTGACCTGCGGTGCCACGCTCTGGGTCAGATCCGCGGCTGCGCTGGGTGTGGGTACAGAGACCACATTTGTCGCTGTCTCGTAGTCTAAACAAAGCCAGCCGGGCCGGGCAGATGAGGCCTCCCTGACGAGCATTCTGTATGAAGACACCCGCAATCCGGCAGTGCTCCGGGTGCACCACCACCCAGCCTCCGGCGCCAGGAAGCGCGTCTGCCCCTGTTCAACCTTGTAAGGATGATTCCTCAAAAAAAAAGGAAGTACGGCGCCCGAGGCCACGCCCCCGCCCGTTCCCCAGGTGATGCTGCATCGTACGCCACCCGCTCGTCAAAAGTCCACAGGTGTCGCGGCTTGCGATGCTGCAGCACACAGGCAGGCTGCCACGCCACATCCACCACCGGGGGCAGCACGCCAGGCCCAGGCTCCAAGTGCCGCCCCGTGTAGTGGACGTAGGACACAGCGCCAGCAGCGTTAGCCACCCACAGCTGGTCCAGGCTAACCCGCCACTGTGGCGGCGCCACTGGCGGCTGAGTGGCTGGCTGTGGCGGATGCTGTTCCACGCCCGCGCTCCGCACGTGGCCGACTGCGGCCGCCAGCCGGGCAGGCAGCCCCACTGGCGCCGGCGCGTTTTTGTTTTTTTTATAAGTCATCCTTAAGGTTGCGGTGGTAGACGCACTACCACCCTACTGCCAAAGCAGCCTGGATCATATCACAGAACCTCGATAGGGCCAGAGATCAGAGAAGAGAAGAGAAGTTTTTGTTCTACCACACACCTACTGGAAACCTCAACAGCCAGGTGACACCACACACCTACTGGAGTTCTCAACAGCTAGGTGACAACTACAGCCACTGCCTTGACCACACAGATCATCTAGAGCTCTCCAGTTGACAGGCCCAGAGCTCCACTTGAATCTTGGATCTTGAACTTGAAAGCTCTCCAGTTGCAGGCCCAGAGCTTCAGCCTTGTACCCCAGAGACTCCCTGCACCACAGGGGGGGTCTACACACCACCAAGGTGTGGATGGGTTTTGGTAAACCAGGGCCCTTCCTGGTGGGGTGACCGGGATTCGAACCCAGGATCTCTCAAAGCCTTAACAAAATCGGCTTGAGTGTCTTAACCATTTAGACGACCCCCCCCAGCCTTTAATTGAAACTGATACAGAATAAGCGGCCTATCGCGCTGGCCAACACCCTCTACAAGCTGTACACCTCTCTCATCACCGTAAACGCCGCCCTGTTTAGCGAACAAGCCCACATTTTCACGGAGTCACAAGAAGGATTTCTCAGAGGCCGCAATACCGAACGGCAAGTCCAAAACCTGCTCCACGCAATAGAGGACGCCGCCACCACCGGACGCGACCTCTTCCTACTGTACATTGACTTCACCTCCGCATTTAACACGATCGACCATGACAAACTGCTCATCGTCATGCACGATCTAGGCTACCCCACCGATCTGATTGAGGTGGTATGGGACCTCTACAGCAAGGCAGCCACCAGCGTTTGCACTGAGCACAGCACCACGCCCCCCATCCCCATCCAACGAGGCACAGTGCAGGGTGACGTCCTATCACCCCTACTGTTCATCATCTTTATTGAACCGCTGCTCCGGTGGCTACACGTTGGCGGGTGCGGGTACCAATACGGATGCCTCACCAAAGCCGAAAACGACAAGCATAACCTCAGCTCCGGCGCCTTCGCTGATGACCTGGTCACAGCCACAACCCAAATCTCAAATCTATGAATCCAAGTTGAAAAATTTGAGAAATACGCAGCATGGGGCGGTTTGAAGGTCAACGTCTCCAAATGCCAACTACAAGGCATACTCCACGGCCACGCGCGCGCCGACCCCACCCTTGGCGGCCCCCGCAGCAAGCCCCACCAGGCAGCGCTCGCCCGGATGCTAGAAGGCCAAATCCGCATAGACGGCACCGCTATCCCATACAAGCCCCTGCATGAATCTTACAAATACCTCGGCATCCACATCACCCCTACCCTAGACTGGAGCGCACAAGTACAGTACATCCGGGAAAAGATTAAGAAGCGAGGGCAACGCATCGCCACATCACTTGCCACACCAGACCAAAAGCTCCGAATGATACAATTTACCATCCACCCAGCAGTGGCCTACAGCCTCCCATTCATGCCGTACAGCACACATGACATCACCAGCCTCTACTCCCTGATTGTCAGCACCGCCAAAATGTGCTACGGCCTGAAACGAGGCTTCCCCACCCGCGCTATCCTCCAACCCACCAACGCCCTTGGCCTGGGCGTAGGCAGCATCCGCGAGCTGTATGTCCGCCGCGCCGGCAAGGCTCTCGTCCAGGCCCTGAACGATGGAGGCAGGCTGGGCGCCGTCACCCGCGCCATGCTCCACCTGCAACACAGCGTGGCACAGAAGATACCCGCAGATCAGCTCCGCACACAATGCCGCTTCTATACCAGCCTGCGACAGCTGTCGCTGATCACAGACGCGGGCCTGGAGCTGACCCAACAGGGCAGCGCATACCACACTACACTACACGGTTTGTCGGCCCTCCTTGCACGCACCGTGCCGCCAGGCGCCGACGCGGAACAGGCCCTGCCCTTCCGATTGATTCAACCCCTCCTTGAACTCACCAGCGACTTTCGCGAGCTCCTCACTCCGGACCGCACCTGCGTCATCGATGCCAACACTCTAAAAAACACATGGCCGAGGGCCCAAAGGCGGCACAGGCTAGCCCTCAACCGTCTCACTCTCGCACTCCACGCTGAAAGCCGAACTCTCGCCAAAACCCACAACAGCACCGCTCCCCTCACCACTGCCCAGCGCACTCTTCCAGATGGACACACCTTCACTGGCCTCCACACGGCCCACACCGCACCTGCCGCCGTCGACTGGGGCACGCTTAACCGCTTCCTCCGCCAGCGCGCCCCCGCCACCGGACAGACTGCCAACGCCGGAGAAACCGCTGCGGCCACCACCGCCGCCGCCACCGCCGCGGCGGCCGAGCCTGCGGAGGACCACCACGCCGGCGAGACCCATGCACCTGCACAAACACGCCGGCCAGGCACACAGCAATGTAAGCGGGCATTAAGATGGTCAGGGAACCTGAAGGTCGTGGATCACCACCTGCTGATGCGCCCACAGCATTTGATTGGGATCCATCGCTCGATCCGCTTACAGAAGCACACTGCGCAGACCTGATCCATACCGCCCCTAGCCTCCTCGGCAAATCCAAGCCCTAAAACCCCGCGGCACTCCTCAGAGGCCTGCTCCTCGGCCCCACACCCCCAGCCACATTCACACACCGACACAAGCTCAGTCAGGAGGAGCAAGACGCGTACCTAGCCGCCACGTCCGACACATGGAAGCACTTCAGCGAAACCTACCGCACCAAAGCCCTAACCACCACCAACACCCTATACGGGCAACAGGAGCGAGTACAACAAGTGATAGCGCACACCACCAGCAAAGGCGCGCCCTTTTACCGAGTCCAGTGGGAACCCACCGTCATCACCCCCGGCTCCCTCACCCTCTACACCCGCAACCGCTACCGCCCCAAACCCGGCGGCCTTACCTGGCTCCTCACCCCAGGTAACGAACCTCGCGTCCTTGTGGAATGGGAAGACTTGGAAGAACCCGCCGCTATCCTGGATGCACAAGACAACAAGCAGGAACTCCTAGACGCCCTTAACGCCCGCCTCGCCGTCCCCCTGGGCCCCGCCCCCCACCCCCCGCTACGGACACCCACCTCAACCACGACCAGCGACAGGGCCGCTGGACAGACGCCAGCAATGACACAGCACGAGGGCAGCGCACTCTGCGCCACTACGTAGATATCAACGTTGAGCCCTGCAACCCTAGCCGAGACATCCACCCCACGCAAGCATACACCGTCCAGCTCGGTACAGTCCTCGACCCCGGCTCCCCGGCATGCGGCACCCACCTGGCGCATGTCTACGACCCCCGCGGACGGTGCATAGGCACCATCAGCGCAGAGCAGCTCAGCCTCCTGTGGCAACGCTACCAGCATGCACAAACAACCTGGCCCAAAGTGCACGCCAAGCACGATCAGGGCAGAGGCTTTGCGGCCGCCATCGCCCGCCTGCTCCTCCGATACAAACCCGGGGGCGGCTCCAAATCCCACCCTGTTACCGAAAAAGGCGAATGCATGCTGTGTGAAGGGCTGACGCAAACCCTGCACACAGCAATAGGCAGCACAACGGAGCTCTTTGCATCACCCCTTAACGTCTCGGACGCCGCCACCACCTACTACACACTGTACGAAGAAGACATGCTCTTTGGGGCCAACTATGATGCGTACTCACAGCCATGGGATGGAGTTGCTGTCGCCTGCCCCGAACCCAACACCGAAGACGGAGCTCACGCAGTCCGCTGGGCACTAGCATGGGCCGAACACACCGAAACCCTTACAAACACCCGCAACCCGCCAACCACTGCCACGCTGATCATCCTCCCCACCCAACGCAACGCGCCATACACATGATACCTCGCCCACCCCAGAGTCACACTCCTTGGCAGCATCTCCGCCACAGCAACACACGCCCTTCTCGGCCAGATCCACAATGATGCAGGCATCACCCTAAAACACGACCTAGTGCTGGCCAGCAATACACCCGGAGCCCAACTCGCCCAGCCCATACGCGACGCCCTAGGCACATCCCTATACCTCTCGGGCATGCCCGTCGACCCGCAGCCCCAACTCACGTGGGCCCACACGCGATGGGTAACCAAGCAATTCCGCCGGATGACCCGCACCCGTCCGGCGGCACCCTGGGTAACACCCCCTCCCGTACCGGCCACGCCAGCCACCCTGGCCCCCTTCGCGGCCACCCAGCCCCTCCGCCTCAATCCCTATGAAGGCTTCTACACCGATGGCTCAGTGCAGAAGGACGCCCTCGGTCAGCCCAGCGCGTGGGGGGCCGCAGCGATTGATGCCCGCACGCTGCGCTGCTATCAAATCGACGTCAACCCTGGGCAACACGGCTGTAACACCATCACACGATGCGAGCTCTCGGCCATACACCAAGTGCTCAAGCTAGACGAAGTGCAAGCGCTCCCCGAAGTCACAGTATACACTGACTCCGCTGCGTCGCTGTTCCTCATCCGCAAAACAATCAACCAGCCCCAACTCCTCACCTTCAGCAAACACAAAGCGCTGCTGGATAACATCCTCGCGCTACTGAAACGCCGCTCCCACGCCGGCCGCCGGACTAATCTCCTCAAGGTCAAAGCACATTCAGGGATTGCGCACAATGAACTCGCAGATCAGGCCACGTGCGGAGTGCGGGCGTGGAACAGCATCCGCCGCAGCCAGCCACTCAGCCGCCAGCGGCGCCACCACAGTGGCGGGTTAGCCTGGACCAGCTGTGGGTGGCGAACGCTGCGGGGGCTGTGTCCTACGTCCATTACACGGGGTGGCTCTTGGAGCCTCGGCCTGGCGTGCTGCCCCCGGCGGTGGATGGGGCATGGCAGCCTGCCTGTGTGCTGCAGCACCACAAGCCGCGGCACCTGTCTCTTTACTTTACTTTACTTTACTTTACTTTACTTTACTCTCTTCTCTTGCTATTCTTGCATCCTCCTTTCCTTCTGCACAGCTTTGAAACAGTCGACGTCATTTCTCTCGCGCTGTTTGACTTGCTTCCTTTTGTTTTAGGCTTCTTAAGGCCTACGAACCACTGTGACGCAGTTTGCATTTGTGGGCGTGCTCGTTTTTTGTCAGTCCACTTTGCAGCTGTAGCGCGACACTCCCTCTCCAGCGCCCTTCAGCCTATGCCAGCTTGTGCTTTGGAACTCGACACCGCTATGGAATAGGATTCTGGCGGTTCAGGAGCGTCGCCGTGGAGTTGGCGACATTTCGCTTGTCGGCATTTTAACATCTCGGCGAGCACCACACTTCACCAGCTTGGAGCAGGCGGCGTATCAACCTTTGTGGTTGGTCATTTGCATCGGCGCGTGCAGCAGGGTGCTTTGGGTGTGGCGGTCGGGGGAGCCCTGCAGCCCTTGTTGCCTGGCGCCTGGCTGCCTGGCGCCCGCCCTGCTGTGATGCCCTGTGAGTGCTGATCTTGGGCAGCTATGCAGTTGCTGGGTGATCCTCTCCCTATAGTG